>NC_069500.1:658572331-658852331 GCF_027579735.1 Bombina bombina
AGACATTTGCGGAAAGAGACAATGACATGGTTAAATTGCATTAGCTAATATCTTCCCATTTCAGCTAAGACATGCTACATATGCGTATTTCTCCTAAATCAAGCCTTGTGTAAAATGCTAACTACATGGTTACATTACATTCTCTATCTGAGCATTTAAGGTAAGACATGCTACATATCTGCATTGAACTAAAAGACATTTGTGGAAAGAGACAATGACATGGTTAAATTGCATTAGATAATATCTTCCCATTTCAGCTAAGACATGCTACATATGCGTATTTCTCCTAAATCAAGCCTTGTGTAAAATGCTAACTACATGGTTACATTACATTCTCTATCTGAGCATTTAAGGTAAGACATGCTACATATATGCATTGAACTAAAAGACATTTGCGGAAAGAGACAATGACATGGTTAAATTGCATTAGCTAATATCTTCCCATTTCAGCTAAGACATGCTACATATGCGTATTTCTCCTAAATCAAGCCTTGTGTAAAATGCTAACTACATGGTTACATTACATTCTCTATCTGAGCATTTAAGGTAAGACATGCTACATATCTGCATTGAACTAAAAGACATTTGCGGAAAGAGACAATGACATGGTTAAATTGCATTAGATAATATCTTCCCATTTCAGCTAAGACATGCTACATATGCGTATTTCTCCTAAATCAAGCCTTGTGTAAAATGCTAACTACATGGTTACATTACATTCTCTATCTGAGCATATAAGGTAAGACATGCTACATATCTACATTGAACTAAAAGACATTAGCGGGGGGAAAATATATGGTTAAATTACATCCTATAGCTGAACATTACGCTAACATTTTAAAACTACAGTGGCAATTGTCAAACTAATTAACCATGTTGTGCACAAATACTCACCAACGAGATAACCAGGGGGCATTTGTCTTTCCTCAAACTGTCTCCACAGGGACGACAGAGAGAGGATGCGGGCATCATGACAAGCCCCTCCAAAATTCGCACACACATGCATAATCCTCATCTGTGCGTCACAAACATACTGCACGTTGAGGCTATGAAAATGTTTGCGATTTCTGAAGGGCGAGTCATCAATTGGAGCACGCAGCACAATGTGGGTAAAATCTATGGCTCCCAAGACATTGGGCAATTGAGCAATATCAAAGAATTCCCGCTTCAGGCGCCTCCAATCACCATCATTCTGTGGGAATCCTATGTATTGCTTACTGATACGTACCATGGCGTCCAGAAAGTTATCAAACACCCCAGAGAATGTACCTTGAGCCAGGCCATGCATGTACAGTTCTCCGGATTGAAAACTCCCGGAGGCCAGGACGTATAGACAGCTTAGCATCTTACTCATGTTCACGATTGAGCCGATACTTATCATAAACCTCAAAGTCGCTCATGTTTTCCAAGGTGGGTCTCACCCTGTAGACACGAGGACCTCGAACCAGATGACCCCTTCATCTCAGTGTGAGCCGCCGAGGCTGCCTGATTCGACCAACAGCTAGTTCACCAATAGCAGAACCAGCAGCGTCTACCATGTCATCGTCATCCATCTTTCAAAACAGCGTAACAAGGTAAGCACTTGATCTGATGTGAATCACAAGTGATGCATTGGCCATGTTGTTTGGGGGATTTATAGTACAATTAGTCCAATGGTAGTGAGTTTGTAATGATTGCTGATTGTATTCACCTGTTTGTATGTGAGCGGCGCAAATGCTTTCACAGTGGGCATTTATTTGTTGTTTGCTGAAATGTTATTTTGCAACAATGAATCTCAATGTGAAAGTGTCAAATATCACACATACAGTGCATGTTTGTAATGTTTGTTCATATGCGTAATCAATATTTCTTAAACGCGATCTTATAGTAACAAGCACACGTCCAGGCTAACATGAATGAAAGTGCATGGTTGTGTATAATGTGCATCGAATGTGATCGATCAATGTTGCTGCAATATTGTTTGTAAACGATAAAGTAACAGCTGCCATCTGTAGTATTGTATATATAAGTGATTGGTGAGATGTCAATATTGTATGCGTCCCTTTAAAATCGCAATAATAATTCCGAACTTCCCGTCTGCCATCTGTAGTATTGTATATATAAGTGATTGCCGAGCTGTCAATATTGTATGCGTCCCTTTAAAATCGCAATAATAATTCAGAACTTCCCGTCTGCCATCTGTAGTATTGTATATATAAGTGATTGCCGAGCTGTCAATATTGTATGCGTCCCTTTCAAATTGCAATAATAATTCCGAACTTCCCATCTGTCATCTGTAGTATTGTATATATAAGTGATTGCCGAGCTGTCAATACTGTATGCGTCCCTTTAAAATCGCAATAATAATAACGAACTTCCCGTCTGCCATCTGTAGTATTGTATATATAAGTGATTGCCGAGCTGTCAATATTGTATGCGTCCCTTTAAAATCGCACTAATACTGAATAACTTCCGGCTGTCATCTGTAGTATTGTGTATATATAAGTGATTGCCGAGCAGTCAATATTGTATGCGTCCCTTTCAAATCGCACTAATACTGAATAACTTCCGGCTGTCATCTGTAGTATTGTATATATAAGTGATTGCCGAGCTGTCAATATTGTATGCGTCCCTTTCAAATCGCACTAATACTGAATAACTTCCGGCTGTCATCTGTAGTATTGTATATATAAGTGATTGCCGAGATGTCAATATTGTATGCGTCCCATTCAAATGGCACTAATACTGAAGAACTTCCGGCTGTCATCTGTAGTATTATATATATAAGTGATTTGCGATCTGACAATATTTATTAATTGTCCCATTGAAATCGCCTTAATAATGCTGTTCCAAACTGTTGTTTACGTATATGTTGTATTGTAGTATTGAGTGTTAAAGTTCCAAAAGGGGCGGTACAGTCGTGAATCTGTGATGTGTATGGTTGAATCTTCTAATGACGTCATCATATTATTAACCTGCCTATGTAGTTCTGAAATCCTCATTGTGTTGTTGTATTGTGCTACATTGTTATTGTGTGATGAATAAAATCTAAATGTGTGCTTTGTGGTTGCGTGATGGGTGATGCGTGTTATGTACATATACGTATATATTGTGATTGTGTCCCACATATGCTGACTTCTATATAGCGGTCTGGCATTGTTGTTCCTTCCCATAAAGTGACATCTGTAATCTGGTGTAATGATGTTCTTGTTGTACGTAATTCCTAATGGTTTCTGGTGATGGAATCATGATGTTAAAAGTACAGTAAAATCCATAAGTTGTGTTTTGTGATTCCTCGAGAGAATGTAATGTGTTTTTCCCCCATCATTTGAATGCACATGTATGAGTGAATGTTAAAAGTAATGTATGTGCATCCATGAGTGATCATGTGTTAAGCCTATGTAGATATGCTGTTGCTGCAAGCATATGAGTTGAATAACTGAAATGCAATAATAAAGGTAAATGAGAATTGTTTCCCGTTGTGTAGTGTTTGTGAATCCTGAAAAGTTGACATTATTTTTGTGTCCGTTTAAATGTAATATTTTTAAAACTAAAATGTTGTTACTAGTGATGTTGAATTGTAGTTGATGTAATATAAAAGTCTGAAAGAATGTAATGGTGTTGTGAATATTCAAACAGTAAAATCCATAAATCCACCATAGGGAAATAGTCATTTCTTGATATATTTATCATAGCTGTGTCTAACGTATGAAATCATGTATTTTCTAGCGCTGGTATTTGGAGTTTTTCTGTCTACGCTATTTGCGTGCGTTAGGGAAATGAGGGTTTCGCGTGCACGAGCACATCTTCCCAATAGAAGTCAATGGAGGCTCTAAAATTTGTTCTTTCTTTTTTTCTAAGACTGGTTTTCCTCGTAAAGTGAATGACGTCATGAGCTTTGGTGAAAAAGTAACTAAATTGTGTTCTTTTTGTGATAAATAAATATTTTGTGTATGTCATGTGGTGTATATTGTTTGTATGCATCGATGAGTGTATGTTTGTGATAATGTTATTAGTTAGATGTAGGTATATGAGGGTCTTTTCCCGTGTGTCAATGTAAGTCAATGGGAAAATGGATTTGTGTTGTTTTTTTTCTAACACCCGAGATCTCGCAACTTTAATCCTTTGTATTTTGATGAAAAATTATTAAATATGAAAAATAAACATAGTGTAGTGTTTGTATGAGTGTAAGTGTAGTTTGTGTAATATTTGTTTTGTGATTCGTGGATGTTTTTTTTGTCGGTATATGTTTACTACTGGTTCTGAGGTGTCGGTAGAAATTTGAGCGTTAGGTGATTTTTGAGTGTCGGTAACTGAACTCTAAATACCGGAGTCCGTAAGAAACCCGCGTTAGGAGCCTCTAACGCTGGTTTTCACGGCTAACGCCGAACTCCAAATCTAGGCCAATGTTAGGATTTCTACCTAAGAAGTAGTGACGTCGCGAACAGTTCTGCCGCGAATAGTTCGCAGCGAACATAGCATGTTTGCGTTCGCAGCGGACGGCGAACATATGCGATGTTCGATCCGCCCCCTATTTGTCATCATTGAGTAAACTTTGACCCTGTAGCTCACAGTCACAAGACACATTCCAGCCAATCAGCAGCAGACACTCCCTCCCAGACCCTCCCACCTCCTGGACAGCATCCATTTTAGATTCATTCGGAGCCTGCATTCTTAGTGAGAGAAGGGACAGTGTAGCTGCTGCTGATTTAATAGGGAAATCGATAGCTAGGCTAGTGTATTCAGTGTCCACTACAGTCCTGAAGGACTCATCTGATCTCTGCTGTAAGGACAGCACCCCAAAAAGCCCTTTTTAGGGCTAGAACATGTCTGCATTTTTTTTTATTTTGCCTGTGTAATCTAATTGCAACCTGCCTGCCAGCTCAGGCTCACAGCGTATACTGTGAAATAAAATAATGTGAAATAATAGCAGTCATTTTCCTTCACACGTGTGCGTTTGAGGTCCTGCCAGGGCACAGTGTGACACCAGTGCAAGTCATATCTGCTAAAAAAAGTAGTGTACATTTAAAATAAAAATAAAAACTTTTTTTAATTTGAAATAATAGCAGTCATTTTCCTTCACATGTGTGCGTTTGAGGTCCTGCCAGGGCACAGTGTGACACCAGTGCAAGTCATATCTGCTAAAACAGTAGTGTACATTTTAAAAAAAAACAAAAACTTTTTTTTAATTTGAAATAATAGCAGTCAGTTTCCTTCACACGTGTGCGTTTCAGGTCCTGCCAGGGCACAGTGTGACACCAGTGCAAGTCATATCTGCTAAAACAGTAGTGTACATTTAAAAAAAAACAAAAAAACTTTTTTTACTGTGAAATAATAGCAGTCAGTTTCCTTCACACGTGTGCATTCCAGGTCCTGCCAGGGCACAGTGTCACACCAGTGCAAGTCATATCTGCTAAAACAGTAGTGTACATACATTTTTAAAAAAAAACCTTTTTTATTGTGAAATAATAGCAGTCAGTTTCCCTCACACGTGTGCGCTCCCGGTCCTGCCAGGGCACAGTGTCACACCAGTGCAAGTCATATCTACTAAAACAGTAGTGTACATACATTTAAAAAAACAACAACTTTTTTTTACTGTGAAATAATAGCAGTCAGTTTCCCTCACACGTGTGCGTTCCAGGTTCTGCCAGGGCACAGTGTCACACCAGTGCAAGTCATATCTGCTAAAACAGTAGTGTACATTTAAAAAAAAAAAAAAAAAACTTACACTACCTGAACGATACAACATCATACCTGATGTTTTAAATCACATTATTACAAACAATTTAGGAATGTTAGGTGATTTATGCCCTTTATGGATTAAAACCAGACTCTGCATCAACTATGTAATTTTCCATGGGAGTTTGCCATGGATCCCCCTCCGGCATACCACAGTCCAGGTGTTAATCCCTTTGAAACAACTTTTCCATCACTTTTGTGGCCAGAAAGAGTCCCTGTGGGTTTTAAAATTTGCCTGCCTATTGAAGTCTATGGCGGTTCGCCCGGTTCGCTGGTTTGCAAACTTTTGCGAAAGTTCGCGTTCGCCATTTGCGAACGCAAAATTTTAGGTTCGCGACATCACTACTAAGGTGGTCTCGGAACGCAATATTAACCAAAAAATTGTTGTTCCTTCATTTTGTCCAAATCTTGTGTGTGCTTTAAAGTTCTATTTACAGGATACGAGAGATTTTCGTCAATCTTCTGTTCTTTTAGTTGTCTTTTCTAGTAAACGAAGAGGTCAGAAGGCCACTTCTTCTACTCTCTCCTTCTGGTTGAGAAATGTTATTTGATCGGCTTATGAGACAGATGGACAGCAGCCTACAGAGATAATTAGGGCTCACTCCACTAGGGCTGTCGCTTCCTCTTGGACCTTAAAAAATGCTTCTATGGAACAGATTTGCAAGGCGGCCACTTGGTTATCATTGCATACTTTTTTAAATAAATTTTATGTTTTTTCCTCAGCTGAGGATTCTTTTAGAAGGAAAGTTCTTCAAGTGGTGGTGCCTTCTGTTTAGGTTTGCCTGTCTTGTGTATCCCTCCCTTACATTCAGTGGACTCTAACTTTGGTATTGGTGGATGAAAATCTCACTTAAAGGGTTTGGGCTAAAATAACACTATCTGATAAAAATTATTTATATTAATATTAATAAAAAATATTTATAAAGGTTAAAAATGTAATTATATATATAGACAGACATGTATTTGAATGCAAAGGACTATAATATATATAAAAACATTAAATAATCCATAGAATATATTTATATATTTTACAGTATCTATAATAATTTTAATAATAATAATAATTATTTTAATATTTTATTTGTAATATTTCAATAACCTGCTTTAAGATAACTAAGTTTGCATGTTAACTAACCCGACACCATGTTAGATCTAAAGCATGAAACACGTGTTACACATATTTTACATTTCTATCAGCTAGATTACGAGTTGTGCGTTATAACTCAAATTGTAGCGTTATAGCCCATAACGCATCAATTTCTATAATGCAGCCATTACAAGTTTGAAAAACCTCCATAGCGCAACAAAATTCCCCATCTACACACATAATCCATAACACTATCGCCTAGATTTAGAGTTTTGCGGCCAAAGGGGTGCGTTAGCTACGCATGCTTTTTTCTGGCCGCACCTTTTAAATACCGCTGGTATTTAGAGTTCACAGAATGGCTGCGTTAGGCTCCAAAAAAGGAGCGTAGAGCATATTTACCGCAACTTCAACTCTCGATACCAGCTGTGCTTACGGACGCGGCCAGCTTCAAAAACGTGCTCGTGCACGATTCCCCCATAGAAAACAATGGGGCTGTTTGAGTTGAAAAAAAACGAGCAAAAAAGCAGCGTTCAGCTCCTAACACAGCCCCATTGTTTGCTATGGGGAAACACTTCCTACGTCTGCACCTAACACTCTAACATGTACCCCGAGTCTAAACACCCCTAACCTTACACTTATTAACCCCTATTCTGCCGCCCCCGCTATCGCTGACACCTGCATATTTTTTTAACCCCTAATCTGCCGCTCCGTAAACCGCCGCTACTTACATTATCCCTATGTACCCCTAATCTGCTGCCCCTAACACCGCCGACCCCTATATTATATTTATTAACCCCTAATCTGCCCCCCACAACGTCGCCTCCACCTGCCTACACTTATTAACCCCTAATCTGCTGAGCGGACCGCACCGCTATTATAATAAAGTTATTAACCCCTAATCCGCCTCACTCCCGCCTCAATAACCCTATAATAAATAGTATTAACCCCTAATCTGCCCTCCCTAACATCGCCGACACCTAACTTCAAACATTAACCCCTAAGCTGCCGACTGGAGCTCAACGCTATTCTAATAAATGTATTAACCCCTAAAGCTAAGTCTAACCCTAACACTAACACCCCCCTAAATTAAATATAATTTAAATCTAACGAAATAAATTAACTCTTATTAAATAAATTATTCCTATTTAAAGCTAAATACTTACCTGTAAAATAAATCCTAATATAGCTACAATATAAATTATAATTATATTATAGCTATTTTAGGATTTATATTTATTTTACAGGTAACTTTGTATTTATTTTAACCAGGTACAATAGCTATTAAATAGTTAAGAACTATTTAATAGCTAAAATAGTTAAAATAATTACAAAATTACCTGTAAAATAAATCCTAACCTAAGTTACAATTAAACCTAACACTACACTATCAATAAATTAATTAAATACAATACCTACAATTATCTACAATTAAACCTAACACTACACTATCAATAAATTAATTAAATACAATACCTACAAATAAATACATTTAAATAAACTAACTAAAGTACAAAAAATAAAAAAGAACTAAGTTACAAAAAATAAAAAAATATTTACAAACATTAGAAAAATATTACAACAATTTTAAACTAATTACACCTACTCTAAGCCCCCTAATAAAATAACAAAGCCCCCCAAAATAAAAAAATGCCCTACCCTATTCTAAATTACAAAAGTTCAAAGCTCTTTTACCTTACCAGCCCTGAACAGGGCCCTTTGCGGGGCATGCCCCAAAGAATTCAGCTCTTTTGCTTGTAAAAAAAACATACAATACCCCCCCAACATTACAACCCACCACCCACACACCCCTAATCTAACCCAAACCCCCCATAAAAAAACCTAACACTAAGCCCCTGAAGATCTTCCTACCTTATCTTCACCTCGCCGGGTATCACACCGATCGGTCCTGGCTCCGATATCTTCATCCAACCCAAGCGGGGGCTGGCGATCCATAATCCTGTGGCTGAAGAGGTCCAGAAGAGGCTCCAAAGTCTTCATCCTATACGGGAAGAAGAAACGATCCAGACTGGCAACCATCTTGATCCAAGCGGCATCTTCTATCTTCATCCGATGAGGAACGGCTCCATCGTGAAGACCTCCAGCGTGGATCAATCTTCTTCCGACGACGTCCAACTGAAGAATGACGGTTCCTTTAAGGGACGTCATCCAAGATGGCGTCCCTCGAATTCTGATTGGCTGATAGGATTCTATAAGCCAATCGGAATTAAGGTAGGAAAATTCTGATTGGCTGATGGAATCAGCCAATCAGAATCAAGTTCAATCCGATTGGCTGATCCGATCAGCCAATCAGATTGAGCTCGCATTCTATTGGCTGTTCCGATCAGCCAATAGAATGCAAGCTCAATCTGATTGGCTAATCGGATCAGCCAATTGGATTGAACTTGATTCTGATTGGCTGATTCCATCAGCCAATCAGAATTTTCCTACCTTAATTCCGATTGGCTGATAAAATCCTATCAGCCAATCGGAATTCGAGGGACGCCATCTTGGATGACGTCCCTTAAAGGAACCGTCATTCTTCAGTTGGACGTCGTCGGAAGAAGATTGATCCGCGCTGGAGGTCTTCACGATGGAGCCGTTCCTCATCGGATGAAGATAGAAGATGCCGCTTGGATCAAGATGGTTGTCGGTCTGGATCGCCTCTTCTTCCCGGATAGGATGAAGACTTTGGAGCCTCTTCTGGACCTCTTCAGCCGCAGGATTATGGATGTCTAGCCCCCGCTTGGGTTGGATGAAGATTTTGGAGCCAGGACGGATCGGTGTGATACCCGGCGAGGTGAAGATATGGTAGGAAGATCTTCAGGGGCTTAGTGTTAGGTTTATTTAAGGGGGGTTTGGGTTAGATTAGGGGTATGTGGGTGGTGGGTTGTAATGTTGGGGGGGGGTATTGTATTTTTTTTTTACAAGCAAAAGAGCTGAATTCTTTGGGGCATGCCCCACAAAAGGTCCTTTTAAGGGCTGGTAAGGTAAAAGATCTTTGAAATTTTTTAATTTAGAATAGGGTAGGGCATTTTTTTATTTTGGGGGGCTTTGTTATTTTATTAGGGGGCTTAGAGTAGGTGTAATTAGTTTAAAATTGTTGTAATATTTTTCTGATGTTTGTAAATATTTTTTTATTTTTTGTAACTTAGTTCTTTTTTATTTTTTGTACTTTAGTTAGTTTATTTCATTGTATTTATTTGTAGATATTGTATTTAATTAATGTATTGATAGTGTAGTGTTAGGTTTAATTGTAGGTAATTGTAGGTATTTTATTTAATTAATTTATTGATAGTGTAGTGTTAGATTTAATTGTAACTTAGGTTAGGATTTATTTTACAGGTAATTTTGTAATTATTTTAACTATTTTAGCTATTAAATAGTTCTTAACTATTTAATAGCTATTGTACCTGGTTAAAATAAATACAAAGTTACCTGTAAAATAAATATAAATCCTAAAATAGCTATAATATAATTATAATTTATATTGTAGCTATATTAGGGTTTATTTTACAGGTAAGTATTTAGCTTTAAATAGGAATATTTTTTTTTAATAAGAGTTAATTTATTTCGTTAGATTTAAATTATATTTAACTTAGGGGGGTGTTAGTGTTAGGGTTAGACTTAGCTTTAGGGGTTAATACATTTATTATAGTAGCGGCGAGATTCGGTCGGCAGATTAGGGGTTACTAATTGAAGTTAGGTGTCGGCGATGTTAGGGAGGGCAGATTAGGGGTTAATACTATTTATTATAGGGTTATTGATGCGGGAGTGAGGCGGATTAGGGGTTAATAACTTTATTATAGTAGCGGTGTGGTCCGCTCGGCAGATTAGGGGTTAATAAGTGTAGGCAGGTGGAGGCGACGTTGAGGGAGGCAGATTAGGGGTTAATAAATATAATATAGGGGTCGGCGGTGTTAGGGGCAGCAGATTAGGGGTACATAGGGATAACGTAGTTGGCGGCAGTGTACGGAGCGGAAGATTAGGGGTTAAAATATTTAAATATAGTGGCAGCGATGTGGGGGGACCTCGGTTTAGGGGTACATAGGTAGTTTATGGGTGTTAGTGTACTTTAGAGCACAGTAGTTAAGAGCTTTATAAACCGGCGTTAGCCCAGAAAACTCTTAACTACTGACTTTTTTCTGTGGCTGGAGTTTTGTCGTTAGATTTCTAACGCTCACTTCAGCCACGACTCTAAATACCGGCATTAGGAAGATCCCATTGAAAAGATAGGATACGCAAATGACGTAAGGGGATCTGAGGTATGGAAAAGTCGCGGCTGGAAAGTGAGCGTTAGACCCTTTCCTGACTGACTCCAAATACCGGCGGTAGCCCAAAACCAGCGTTAGGAGCCTCTAACGCTGGTTTTGACGGCTACCGCCCAACTCTAAATCTAGGCCTAAGTTTTTTTCTTTCAATTTCTCTCCTCCATTGACTTCTATAGGGAATACGTGCTCGTTCACGCAATCGCCTCTTTCCGTAATGCACACGATAATTTTGTCTTTTTAAACTCGTAATATGGGTGGTTTACGATGTGCGCTAATTAATTAATTCTTGTGTAGGTCCCGCAATGACAAATAGATCACAAAATATACTATTTGGCACTGTAGTTATGTGTTTTACATGTGTGAACATCAGTATAAGGCCAAAAATATTTAGGAAATTACATTACATCAACTATAAATCATGATCAATTGTATCATCACAAATAGGAAATCAGTTTCAAGAATTAACACATATTTAAAGGGACATAAAACACATTTTTTAGATTTCATTATTCAGAAAGAATAGGCAATTTTAAACAGTTTTTCTCATTTACTTATATTATATCATTTGATTTATTCTCTTCAAATCCTTTGATGGACAGCATATCTAGATAGGCTCAGTAGATGATGATTGGTGGCTGCACATAGATGCCTCAACCATGTGCATTGCTATTTCTTCAATAAAGTATAGGTAAACAATGAAGCTATTTAGATCATAGAAGTACATTGGAAAGTTATTTAAAATTGTATTCTCTGTCTGAATCATGAAAGATAAATTATGACTTTAGTTTTCCTTTAAAATGAGGATTTAAACATAATATACCATTAGGAATTTTGTATAATTCAAATATATCATTAGAAAATATTATAGCTGTCACTTTTTTGGAAATAACAATGCTATACTGCTTTATATTAATGAGCATATGTGGGAGAGAATCACAATACTTACATATATGTACATAACACGCATCACACACAACAAAACACAGATTTATCTTTTTAATCATCACACAATAATAATGTTGCAAACTAGAACAAGAGAACGAAGATTTGCAAAGTAGACAGGCATGTAGCTAATATGACAACATCATTCTAAGCTTGAACCATAGGGATTGTTTGGTGGAGACTGACCCTTTAAATGTATAAAACCTTTAACTGTGTCTAGAATAATATATTTAAATGTATTCTTTTATTTAGACATGACTGCATCTAAATCTTATTTTCTTCAAAAATTACCATTGCATATTTACTATTAGAATAGTGTGCATTACATGCATTCATCAATGATAAGAGCAATATTCTAAAAGTAAATATGTTAACTATTTAGTTGTTAATAGCTTGTGATGGCTATTTCATTTGTAGCGAAAGGGACATGCAACCCAATGTTCATCTTCCATGATTCCGACAGAGCAAATTTTACAGAATCAAACATTTACCTTTGATAAACACATTTGGTTCATTCTCTTGGTATCCTAAGTTGAAAAACAGATCTACATTGGCTCATGAGCAGCAAAGCATTACTGGGAGCTATCTGCTTATTTGTAGGTGGCCAACAATGCAGAGTTGCAATGGTTAGCCAGATGTCTTCAGATACGTCACAGTATTGCATATCTGCTCCTTAAAATAAAATACACCATGAGAATGAAATTTTAAAATTAAGTATATTTGAATATTTCATAGAAATGCATGCTCTATTTTATTATATTATTTTTTTGGTAAATAATGACAATACAATTGTTTTAAAAATAAATGATGTCCCTTCAATTTATCAAAGTAACGTCTATTTTAAATACAAATAACGCATTTCACCATTAGTGAAATATAGCCTGGTAAACGTATCTTTCAACACAAAATTCGCATTTATGAAAAGTCAAATATAATTTCACACACTTAGCACACAATCGATGTGCCTTGTTGGGATTGTAAATAAATTAAAAAAAGAAGCACTGACAATACTTGACAATGAGTCACAATATTTATTTAAGAACAAAGGAATACATACAATATTACCATTATGGATTCTAAGAAATTATCAACAGAGTTAAAAATACATTGAACAATGTTACAAATATATTGATCAATATTAAACTTTTAAATGTTTCAATAAACATTTACTAATGTGACTGCATAATATTTACTTTCTGAATATTAAATAAAATCTATTTCAACTGTCAAATGTAAAGAAAATAGGTTAATATTTAATAGATTCTGTATATTATATATGCGTCACATACGCATTACATTCCCATAAATTATATAGAAAAGTCAACATGACAAATGTAGTGATAGCACCCCTAGGAGGTATGTGTATGGAAGTTACGAAGATATGAATCCATCAACCATTAAGTAACGGATAATCAGATTTCATCACACAAACATGACTTGAGTCAGTATGGTGTCACAGACATGCTAATAACATTACATTATTTTATCCAATCAGATGTAGAGATACCGTGTCCCATGGTGTATCTCATGTTTACTTCCCCATATAAAAGTCCATTACACGTAGCCATTTTTGTCAGTTCTCTAAAGCCTGTTGGACAATATGTCAACTCCCAAGTTCACTAGAGAGGAAAGTGCTGCACTGGTGTATGCGGTCGAGGAGTTATATCCGCATCTCTAGGGCTTGGAGGAGGGTCGGTAAAAAGAGCCACCTGGGCATCTGTCGCCATCACAGTTAATGGGGTGGCAGACATCCAGAGGACACACTTCAAAATGTGCAGGAGATTCTGGGGTATAAGGTTGCATCTGTGGAATAAAGTTCACCTCATGAGGGAGTGGACTCGTGCCCGTTGGACAGGTGAGGATCCAGGCCCACCCCACAGAATCTTTTCTTCAAACCTCATGAGCAGACTTTATGTGTGCTCCTCAATCTCTGATTCCCCCGTGTATTTGCAGCCCCCAAGTCCTTGCCCCCCTCCCAGCCCCCAGCTGATGGCCATGAAACTCCCGACCCGGAGGCCAGTGTACCTCCAATCGGTGACCTGAGAGAAAGTGGGACAGAGGCTGAACAAGGTAAAGATCAGACTTAATATAATATTTTAATATTTGAGTATATATTTAAGCAATGTGTGTACAGTCATAATTTCAAAATATATAGAATTCACAACAGATGTTAAGTCGGATGGTATACATCTGAATTTAGATTTGTCAAACATCATATAGGAATAATGATCTTTATTGCGCAATTACGATTATGTTTCACAGAGATAAAACGGAAGGGCGCATCCATGAACTCCTAATCCTCCCATTTTATCCATTAAATTCATATTTGAATATCATAATACACAAAATAGTTAATATATTTTAAAAAGTTAGAAAAAATACTCAACACACTACTAGATTCCAATAAATTCATAATCACGGATGCGCAATTATGATTTTAATTATTACACAATGCTCATCAATAAAATAAATGTGCAGAGACATAAACATGAGTTTGCTGTTACAGTAGCATTACTTTAGAAATGTTGTTCAAAAGTATACATTAATTTTGATAAATGTTACAAATACAGTATCATGAGTTTCAAGATTCAAAAAGAAATGATCTATACTAGGAATCGAAAAATAAATAATCAGAGATAAATGTCTAACAATTGATATCAATGCAAGAATACATAAAATGACACAAAGGGACAGTCAACAACAAAAAATAATATTTAAAAAAATATATATGATCCCTTTATTTCTAAATACTGTTTCGTTTATAAAAACTTATTTTTTAGAAAATATTTTTGAAATCTGTGATTAGCTTGTATCTAAGCCATTGCAGTTTGACCCCTTAATTATTTATTTTGTACAGGCTTGCATTTAGCCAATCAGCGCCCTCTCTCTTGTGAATCCATAGGCGTGGTCACAATGTTATCAGAATGGCACACCTTAACTTATGCCCTCTAGCTGTTGAGAAGTGCAAAATTAATTGAAAGAATATTTCCATTTCAAGGATATTGATAATAGCACATAATCAGCATTTGTTTTATCTTTTAACTAAGAATAACAAAGGCTCAAACACAATTTGATGTTACAAATGAACTTCAAATTATGTCACAATTGTATTCCCTATTGGATTCTGAATAAACTGCCCCTTTAACATAAGTGGCACACTTCAAATTCTAATAAAATAACATGTAAGACTACCTAGGATTATGTTACAATTCCAGATAGCAACATAAATATAACAAGAATTTTTAAGCCAATTCCATTGGAGGTAAAATAAATAAATCCAAATAATGATTGGAATAAAAATATAGTATTCTTTCATTCACTGTCAATTTAACACATGGGGTCATTGATTAAACCTTCTAGTTTTATAGGGCCTTGATAAATGGATCAAGCAGAGATTTGAATCATTGAATGAAATCGTAAATATCAATCATTCATAAACATATATACCATTTTCATAATAGTTGTGATTACGTTATCACTTAATGGCAAATACAAACTAGAAAATTATCTCTTCATTTATACATACATTTTACAAAACAATGATCTTGCATGCATAATTAAGATTATGTTTTACCTTGTCAAAATATTTAAAAATTTATGATTGTTCGTGTCAAGGTTATGATTTTTAATAATGATATCCAATCTTAATGGAATATTTTACACATATGAATGTTGGTGCTGGACTCTCAACCTTGGGTATGTCTCATTATACTTTACTCTTGGCTTACAAATTTGTACATAACTTTGCCTAATACATTCACATTGATCGATATGAACATGGATCCTCTAATTAAATGTAAAGTGTATTTAAAAGGAAAAATCATGATTCTGATATAGAATTACATGGTAATCAAAATCAGAATGTATTAGTATTCTAAGATCTTAGAGACTGGGCCATTTTGAATTCAGCACATGGGTAGTGCTTGACAGTTGTTGGCTACATTTAGACTAAAATCAGAAATTGGTACACATGTGCTGAATATAAAAAGACACATCTCATATGCTTACATTTTTTAGTCTTCTTATTAAGATATAAAGAGAATTAAATATTCATGATTATAGGAGAAAATTATATATTCAATTGAAATTAAATGCTCTATCCGATTCATTAAATTAACATATGGGATAGACTATTCCTTTAGAGGGACAGTCTCAAATATTGATATTGTGTTTATATCAAGATACAAAATATCTTTCTTACCCATTACATTGTTTTGATGAAAAAATACTGTGATTTAAATAACATCTTTCCCTCTAGGATTACCTTTATATATAAGCATATTCTAAAAGCACCATGATAACATAGTTTTAAATATATCTTATGTCTTGCATTCTGATCAATATGTGTTGTGTCAGCAACAACATTACTGTACATTGCACAAAGTTATCAATATGTCCCACATGCATTATCCTATAGTGGTTACCAGTTGTTATTCAAAGTGTTAATTGTCTGTCTGGATTGATTTTGAAACAGGGAACAATCGATATTTTGAAATGTTCCATAGATGAATATGATAAGAATCTAAAGTCTAAAATTTGAACAAATAGTACATCTGTTCAAGACATCATTTTCTTTCCAATCACCTTGATTATCTAATAGATTTTATTTTCATTTTAGTGGTCTAGTCTTCGCATTTTGGTAGATATTATTTAGACTTGTTTACAATATTTAGTTTTTATTCATGCAAAATATGTATTTTTAATCATATGTACAAACTGGGTGACATAATTTATATTTATATCATTAATAGTTGAAGTTACTTTGACAAGCCCTGAGGGATCCAGCACCAGTCCAGCCCTGCATGAGCAGGATGATGGTAAGTCCATTTACTCATTCATACATCATTAAATATATATTACCCAAAGATTTGATGATCATGATTATGATGGAGCATTTAATTTGAATAAACCTTATAATGTACACCTCTAATTTTATATATATATATATATATAGGGCTCCATTTATCATTGTTTGGAGAAATCCGACTTTCAGTTCTCCAAGAAGTTCTCCGCAGCTCGCCCTCTGTGAGGCGCACTTGTGCGCCAATATTAATAAAAAAACTGGTCGTATTATACCGCTGTTTTCCAAAGTCGAGATGCGGCGTGTTAATGATAAATCTCGACTATATTTACCATTCCATCATCGTAAAAAAGCGCATATTTTTGGTATTTTCCTTTTTTATTACTGGATTCTAATAGCCATTCTTTTTAATAATGTTATATAATTGGTTAAAACATTTATATTTGTAATATGAATTGAACAAATTTCTATATTATTATTCTTTTTGTGTTTTTTTTACAAACCACAACCTTTTACTACTATTCCACCTTATTTTTAACAGATGGCTTACATATTACAAAGTCATTTTTTTTGGTTTATCTACTTTACACACCGCATGCAGACGTTTTTCTACTATTCAACGTTATTTTTAACACATGTCTTACTTATTACAAAGTCATGTGTTTTTGTTTCTCTACATTACACACCCCATACAGACCTTTTAGGCCTCCATTTATCATGATAAATGGAGCCCTTACTATTATTCCACGTTATTTTAACACATGTTTTACATATTACAAAGTCCTTATTTTTTGGTTTATCTACTTTAGACACCCCATACAGACCTTTTACTATTATTCTACGTTATTTTAACACATGTCTTACAAAGTCTTGTTTTTTTGTTTTTTGTTTAGCTATTTTAGACACCCCATGCAGACCTTTAACTATTATTCCTTTTGATTTTCAACACGTCTTTTATCTTTACCAACTAATTTGTTTTTCTCTCACTACTTTACACAACCCCTCTAGACATTTCACTACTATTCTTTTCAAATTAACGTCTTACATTAACCTAATCTTACCCTTTCATTGATAAGATGTTTCAATATATTACACATTAAAGACAATTGTTTATATTTGTTAAATAATATATGCATTTATTCTGTATATAAAATAAAATAAAATAAAATGTTGCTAGCACATTCATAAATTTTTTAATAACACATAAATGAAAAAGTTAAATTTTTTCATATTTCAGCCTCATTTTCCTGACTGCTGAGTAACTGCTTATCAGTCCAGTTTCAGCTTTAAGCAGGACTTCAAGGAGCTCTTTTTTGCTTATTAAAATTTTTTCATCATCCGGAACTAAAAAATAAAAAATATATATATTTATATTAAACATATATTTTTATTCTTTTGAATAGCATATAGACATGAGAGTAAAAAAAAATCTGTCAATGGAATTAACAACAGCAATAACATATATTTATTCATAAATGCTATAACACTTACCCCAGTTATAATATTGAGGTGACTGAGGGTCTTCACCATGCACCTCTAAGTTTCTTATATTTTGTTGAGTTTCTTCAAAAAACAAAATTTTGATTACAATGTATTGATAATGTAACTTTAAAATATATCTATCTTACACTATATTTTTCTCTCTATCTATGTTATCTTTCAATTAATTTTATTTCTATATTTATATCTGTCTTTTTTTTATCTATATACATATATCTATCTGTCGATATATATATATATATATATATATATATTAATATCTCTCTCTCTCTATATATATATATATATATATATATATATATTGATATATATTAAAAAACTATGTGTGTTTGTGTTTTTATATATATATATATATATATATATATATATATATATATAAACACATAATCACATAAACACATTAAACTATATTTGTGTATTAAAAAAAAAAAATACACATATTAATAAAATTGATATATATATATATATATATATATATATATATGTGTGTATATATATATATATGCATACATATCTATTGTTTTATAGAACAAGGGGTTCTGTGTGCAGCAGGGTGTAGAGGTTATATAAAGGTATCATACATCAAATTTACTTAGCGTTGGCTGTCTTTTCTCTGTACAAAATGTGCACCCCTGACCGGTCAGGTTTCAAATACAAACTCTAGTATGTATAGAAGTAGATTTTGTTTTCTTTTTAACTCCCTATAACGAATGTTATACAGTGTTTTGTATCTTTCTCATCTGGGGAGTAGTGTGCATGCAGTTGGAGGATTTCCCTGTTCACAATTGGATTAAAAAATTCACTGTTCAAAAACGTATTTTGGTCTTATGAGCTTTATTTTCTCAAAAGAGTGCTGAAATCCCTGTCTTTATTTAACTAGGATTACACTCCTAGCCATTTCTCTCTTTCTTAAACCATAATAAATAATTTTTAAGGGTCTGCACCACCATAATTATTATACTGACAGAACTAGGAGAGTCACTGTCAGCTTGGAACTTTATATAATAGCTCTCAAACAGCAATTGCGTTCCCTCTGATAATTTTTTGTCTTTTTGTATTGTATACCTGGTATACTTGGGCCTAGGCCCATAAACTTTATAAGGTTTCCAGAGTGGAGAACCCCTTTAGCTGTTTTTTTCTGACCATTTCAATTGTGAACAATTAGGGATTTCTTTGAGCTGTTTGTGCAAAGCTGCCCAGAGACTAAGGTTTCAATATGGCTTTCATGCTGTCTGATGAAAACTGGGAAGCTGAACTTACAGCATCTCTATCTATATCAAACCTAGAAGAGAGTCAGGATAAAAACAACACACCAGTAAATATTTATGGTGCTTTTAAAAATTATAAGAAATTACTGGTCAAACAAGTAAAACTCAGAGCTGAGACATCTAGTCTTGAGAACTATATAAAAACAAAGATCATACCCAGAGGTCTACGCCTTAGGCTAGACCCTGGGACAAATTTGAGAGAAGATGAAGGTGGGGAGGAGTTTATGGAGGATTGGAATACCAGTCTTTCAGACTGTTCCATCATCCTCATGAATAAAATGGTGAAACGAAATAAAGAAAGACTAGAAAAAACTATAAATCAAGCTGAAGAGTCTCTAAAAGTAGTTAATATGTTTGAAACAAATTCAAATTTTGCCAAACTAAATGATGAAATAAAAGAACAGATAGCAAGACTACAAACCGACATAAAACTAAGAAAAGGAAGAAAATTTTCCAGAGACAACGATGACTACAAAAACAACAAAGTTTATAGTTATCAATCAGCGAAAGGAGCTTATGACTCGGGTACAGACAGCTCTGACGTGGAAGTAGATCATTCCAGAGTTACCCTTGAAAATAAGAATTCTTTTTTAGGGGAAGGAGGAGAGGCGGCAGGAAGAGAAGGAAGAGGGGGGACAAGTTCAAACTCAGAAGAGAGACGGTACCCCTCCAGGCAACGTCGCCAACAGGGCTACGATCAAACCCAGAGGAATTATTCCCAGGGCAGACCCCGACGATTTTGCAGTCGCAGGGGATTCTAAACCAACCAGAAAATGACTTGCAAATTATCAATCTATCTACTTTTAAACTTGGCATATCTCATGTTGAGGTTCTTAAAAAAGGCTTATCGTTTTGCCCTACAAATACCCTTGACAAATTTAATTTCATCAAAGATCTTCATCTGTTTGCTAGACGGGTAGTCCTGTCTCAGATAATGAAAGGAAAGAGTAGACATCTAGTGGAAGATGTATCTCTTACCACGGAAGATAGTGCCTCAATTGTAGATCTTCAAGCTTTGCTGGCTGAAAATGAAGGGAGTCAATATGATCCCTCACAAGCCATTGATTCCAGTGGATGTAAAACGATCAAAACTAACTTTAAAGCTAAATCTAAATACATGCCACAACTATCGATGGTACCTGCTGTGAACATCTTTGTAAAGCAGGTAGAGAGAGAAGTGGCTGGCCTTTCCTTCACTGGACTAGTAAATGATAATCTAAGCAAGTCAGAAAGAAAAGCCTTTGGAGAATTGATGAGTGCTAAAGGACTGATCATAAAACAGGCGGACAAGGGCGGCAATTTAGTCCTATGGGACGAAAATATGTATGTCCTTGAGGCAAAGCGCCAACTCCTAGATAAAAGCCAATACCAAAGCCTAACCTTCAATCCTACCTCTTCTCTGCAGTTTTCCCTCTTTAATATTCTAAAGAAGGCAAAAGAGAGGAAAATTATCACTGCAACAGAATTCAAATATCTATACCCTGAGCACCCTGTGATGCCGGTCTTTTACTGTATCCCCAAGATACACAAAAACTCCAATAATCCTCCAGGCCGCCCAATAATCGCAGGAATAGGCAGCCTTACAGAAAATCTGGGGAATTATATTGACCACTTTTTAAGACCATTCCTAAATACCATGCCATCCTTCATCTTGGATACTGCAGACTTCCTCAGGAAAGTAGATGGACTATCAGTCCCTCAGGAAGCATGGTTGGTATGTCTAGATGTTGAGGGTTTATACTCATCCATCCCACATGAAGTGGGAATAGAAGCGTGTAAACACTATCTCATGACAAGAGGCACAAATGTCCAAAACCACACAGACTTTGTGGTGGAATTACTAACATTTGTGCTCAGTAACAACATATTCATGTTTGATAATAAAATATACAAGCAGAAACGAGGCACTGCAATGGGTGCCACATGTGCCCCAACATATGCTTGCCTACATCTCGGAAAGTGGGAAATGGATGAAGTGTTCCAAAGCCCCCTTTTTGAAGAAAACATCCACATGTGGATAAGATATGTGGATGATGTCTTTTTAATTTGGGAGGGATCGGAGAACATTCTTAAAGAATTTGTTCGTACCCTCAACATAAATGACAGTAACATTTCTCTAACCCTGCAATATAGTAAGGAGGAAATATCGTTTCTAGATGTCAATGTAAAAATTGAACAAGGAATGATAGTGACTGAAAATTTTCGGAAGAGTACTGCTACTAACAGCCTCCTTCTAGCTTCAAGTCACCACCCAACACACTTGATACGAGGTATACCGAAAGGGCAATTTCTACGACTTCGTAGAAATTGCTCGACAAAAGAAAGATTCCTGAAGCATGGCACAGAGATGCAAAAAAGGTTCTTGGACAGAGGATATTCCAAGCGAAATGTAAAAAAGGCATTTAGTAATGCTGCACATACAAACAGAAATACACTTCTTGTACAAAAAGAAAAAACAATAGATTCAAAAATAAGGCTGGTCACAGACTACAACTGTCATTGGAATGCCTTAAAGGAGATTCTGGCCAAGAATTGGAAAATTCTTGTAAGTGATGTGGGAGTATCAAAAGAAGTTGGGGATTATCCAAACATCACAGCTAGACGAGCTTGCAACCTGAAGGACAAGCTGGTAAGAAGCCAATACAGGTCTGAACAAAAACAGACAAACTGGCTAACAAGACATAGGTCATCTGGTAACCACCCTTGTGGTCGATGCGTGGCATGTAAATTTATGGTCAAAACAAAAGATTTTGGCACCCACACAGGGAAAAGATACAAGTTAAAACACTTTACTAATTGTAACACAGAAGGAGTAATCTACCTACTCTCCTGCAGCTGCCCACGTTTCTATGTGGGAAAAACGAGGAGAGCCATAAAAGACCGAATCACAGAACATCGAGATGATGTAAAAAACAAAAACCAGAAGAGTAATGTTGCAAAACACTATGAACTGGTACACGATTGTAATCCTGACTCTCTAAAATTCATTTGTATAGATAGAGGAATTACCAATGGCAGAGGGGGCGACAACGACAAGGTCCTCCAACTGCCGGATGGTTTATATGACAAGCTTGACATGGCCTGTTTTCTATAGGACAGAAAAACTTCATGAAAGCCCCTTTCAAAAACACTTTTTCTGGACATTAATATATATGAATTGCATTTTTTAAAAATAAAAATGACATAATAATGATAGATGTGAGAAAAACCTTATGTGTATCAAGACAAGCTATTCAGTTATAGGAATATCTATCTAGAGTTATCCTTTGTTTTTAAAGTGCAGTACATCTGCAAAATGATTTATTTTTCTGTTTTTGTTCAATTAGAATATTCTATGTATAGGTATGCAATATACTTTCACCTCCAGCAGGGGCGCTATCACAAAATGCTATAAAGAAGGACTAGGGAGTCCTTTCAATATACTGCCCTGACGAAGCCCGGTCTGTCTATCAGCCCTGCTGGTGAAACGCGCGTCGGCATTGGCTAAGCCGACCGGCCTACTTGGTGCACGCTACTAACACAGCCTCCAAACCGCATGGTTGATGGTACCTGCGGTGAAACACAGAAGCGCAACAAGTGTAACCTGAGGATCAGAGAAGTAACAAGGACGTACCTTGCCACAGCGATATGTCTGAATGAATTAGCAAGGTCGTATATGTTACATAATGGTTCACTAATATGGACTGTATCACGGTCACATACAACTATGGATACAATTGCCATTTACTTGTGAAAACTTGCATGTTTAATTGATCCGTGAGGAATATATTTACAAAGAAAGCTCTGGGTACTGTTATAACATTTGCCAAGGATAGCAACATTGTTACCTATATGCTACGCTGACCTCATAGTAACAACATTGTGAACTGCTTTTCTTCTTGCTTGCTACAATTCTCTTTGCATGCAGCCTCACTTGTCAGCATTTCAGGATCTCAGCAATATTGAGGAAATATCATCCACTGTGCTTTATGCTATAACCCTCTACCTTTGCTTACTTTTTCCTACTGCAAGCTTTGCATGAAGAGCTAACAAAATAGCACTATAAGGGCACATACTGTCTGTTATCATTTCCTAAACATGTCGCTCTACATGCATATTGTTTAATTCAAGAAAGCCTAACTTAAAGACCACTTAGATCCTGGTAACAATTACCATTTTATGTACTGCCCGGTATTATACTCTCCTTGGTTGGAGTACTGAGAGCAGTTGGGTGTAGTGAGTCTAAAATTAAGGCTTTATATTTCTTGATTATATACAAAAATACGCTATTCATTGTATACCATATTGTAACTGTGACAATAAGTTGTGACTTGCTTCTGTCTATGATACCCCTAGTTGACCTCTTAGATCCCACTTTTCTATACCTGCCCAGGATATACCTCTTCACAAGGGGTTCTGTGTGCAGCAGGGTGTAGAGGTTATATAAAGGTATCATACATCAAATTTACTTAGAGTTGGCTGTCTTTTCTCTGTACAAAATGTGCACCCCTGACCGGTCAGGTTTCAAATACAAACTCTAGTATGTATAGAAGTAGATTTTGTTTTCTTTTTAACTCCCTATAACGAATGTTATACAGTGTTTTGTATCTTTCTCATCTGGGGAGTAGTGTGCATGCAGTTGGAGGATTTCCCTGTTCACAATTGGATTAAAAAATTCACTGTTCAAAAACGTATTTTGGTCTTATGAGCTTTATTTTCTCAAAAGAGTGCTGAAATCCCTGTCTTTATTTAACTAGGATTACACTCCTAGCCATTTCTCTCTTTCTTAAACCATAATAAATATATATATATATACAAATATAATGTTTGTAGAATATATATATATATATATATCACCACTAAAAAAATAAAAAATAAAAATCACCTGATGTTCCTGGATGAACCTCATCTTCTTCATGGCCCTCCTCGTCCTCTTGTTCCAAATGTTCTTCATCTTGCCAACTATGCATAGTATCCTCAATTTCTGACTCTGTAGGCTCTACATGTCCTAAAATTATTATTAAAAATAAATTTATATTTATATAAAATATATATGTTAAAGAAATGTCAAAGAAATTTTTTTTAAATTACCTGCAATGTTATCCATATCTTCTTCTCCTTGCTCATCCATTGGATTATTATTTGGAGTGCTATTATCTATAGCATTATAAAAAAAGTTAAAAGATAAATTTAGTTTAATACCTGGCTTAGAATTTTTTTTTTTCTCGAAATTACAGTTACATTTTTTATACCTGTGTCTTGAGTCCTATCTTTATCCATAAAAACTGTGTGCAATGGGTCTGATTCCCCTTCAGAACTAGAATTGGTATCAATGGGAAGAAGGTACCTTGGAGCTCTTCTTCTTTTGACTATTAAATAATATAAAATACAACATTTTTGAAAATATATTCTTAAAAATCCAAACACACAAAAACTTTGTCTGAAAATCCTATAAAAACTTGATTCATTCACACTTTATCTGCAGTCAATGGTAATCTTTTAATCCTATTATTGTTTAACTTGTTTATCTCATTGAAACTATTCCAATTAAAATCTATACATTTTTAAAACTTAAGATTATATAATTAAACTATATTTATATCTATATTGCTTACATTTTTTAAGATAACTCTTTATCAAAGTGCGCATTTTAGATTGCCTCCGGTGCAACCGAGAATTCGGTTTCTTGTGTCCTGGTCCAAAGTGAAAATCCCTTTCCTTTTTTTTGGAAAATATTTATCCATAGTATAAGAAATAATCAATAATTCTCCAATAGAGAACTTCTTGGATCGTGGCATTTTCTAAATATTATTCAATCTCTACTCACTGACGGGACTAATTTTGTTTTTTTAAATGCGCAATTTTGTAAGCTAATACCTATTTTTACAAATAGCACTCAATTGGATACATATTTTGGCAAATATTATCAAAATTCGTATTTTAGTATACAACATGATGTTTTTTTTTATCCATTATAATAACAATGAAACATTGTATAGAACTGCGCCACAACAGCACTATTTTTTTGGCAACATTAACAAATGTTACATGTATCCGTTGATAAGGTGAAATAAAAGTAAAGATACATATAACAATGTAATGATATTTAAATTTAATATTGTTATTCATAACCAAATTATCTTTATTTACATGTAAAATTGTTATTAAAAACAAAAATGGAAATCCAGGTATTCCATATGAAAAATAAACTGCAACATAGTGATCTTTCCAGAACATCATACAGTATACGCCCCTTTTCATCAACTACATTTAGATACTTTTTTGGAAACCGTTATAAAAGAAAACTTTATTTAGTTTGTATCAAAACTTTAGTTATTTTGTGCGCTCTTTTGTATCTCATTTTTACAATGGCATCTGCCCAAGCTGGAAAGACCAAAAGCGGGAGAAGTATCATGTTCACTCATCGGCAAAATTGTATTTTGGTCGAATCTGTTATCGAACACTACGATGAAATCATTGGGTACCAAGCCAGAACTGTAAACCCACAGAGAAAGAGAACAATTTGGACGCAAATCAGTAGATCTGTTTCAGCTGAAGGAAGTTTTCCTAAGGATGTGCGGGCTTGTCGGAAGAGAGTAACTGATATTAGAAAAAACATAAAGAAAAAGGTTTGCAGGGAAAAGCAATCTGCCAAAGGAACCTGTGGAGGCCCTGGATATAGGGCCGAATTAACGGACTTTGAACAGATGCTTTATGCAAGGATGGGTGATGCCGTTGTGGTTGGCCTGGATGTCCCAGCAGACACTATGGATTTTAGAGGTAAGTTAAATGTAAACGACACCCAAATTTTGTTGTTCATGATTTAAAAAAAGAGAATGAAAAATGATATATCTTTATGATTGAAATCTATTATGTAATTATTTCGATTCAATAGATATTCCTTTATGGAAAGTATATGTAGATATGCTCACTATCTCTTTAATTTTGTAGATTTCTGCTATTGGATCTTAAAATTGTGATTAGTTTACATTTTTATTTGGAAAATAAGGATTATGGAGAAAATGGAGGCATGAACTATAATACAAGTAATCTAGTCAGTTTTATAACTATCTATTGTCTATCTAAATCTATCTAAATATTTGAAATTGTGTTTTTATCTATAATTATTCAAATTTAATACAAGTATATTTATATTATTTAGAGCAAGAAGATGAGGGACGTCAGGAAGAGGAGATTGATGCACAAGAGGATCAACCTTTGGAAAATGAATTCACCTCACAAGACCAAGAACCCTCCACATCCACAGTAAGGGGAGAGTAAGTGATTTGTAAAAAAACAACCAATAGTTGTTATATATTTTAATAACGATTAACAACCAGATGAGCACTGATGATAACTTGTGGGCTAATGTATATTTTGATTGTATAAATCGATGCTGTTGATATTCTAATATTATTTTTATGTTTTTGTAGGTGTTCGTGCATTACTACAATCCATGGAGGACAATTCTATATTATTATTCGAGGGTAGGTTGTCTTCTAATTGTCATGTTAATGTTTTGTTTTTTTATGAATGTAACCTATTAATAATACATATTTTCCATGTCATACAGAAGATCAGGTTGAAATCAATTTGGAACCTCTGGTTGAGGATTCTGTATGTCCAGAAGATGAGGATGAGAATCAGATTGAGGGACACACATCAGAGGGACCAACACCACCAAATCTAGAAACTCCTCAGAATATCATGGTCAATGACTCTGAGGAAGATGAAAGACCAGAACAATTGATAAACCCAGAAGATGTCACAGGCAGGGTAAATGATATACAAAACCTCACAGACATGGCATTGGGGTTCAGGAATGAGCAAAGTGCATTTTTTAAAGAACTGATCAGATTACAAGAAGAAAGAAATGCAATTTTAAAAGCTGATTCAGAATTTAAGAGGGATTATTCCAAAAAGAAATTAGAAATTTTGAATCAAAGATTTCCTACTCAATAATTAATTATTAATATTTCTTGTTTTTGCACTTTAATGTTCAAATTGTTTTCATGTTGAAAACTTAAACACTAGAATTTGGTTACAGTTTAAGTTATTTTTGAAAAAATGTTACATGCTTCCAAAGTGTTCAAGTATTTGTTATTACAATAAAAATGTTATTTAAAATACAAAAAACAATTAAGGCTGTTTGTTTGTTCAAAAATTTTTTATTAAAAGAATAAAAACTAATTTGTTTTATTAACAAATAAACACAACTTTTTTTTTCATCTGTCTGATTATATAACAGTAGTGAGGATTATTATTGTCCAATTTTCAAACAACTCCTGTCACCTACAAATAAAAAAATTAAAAGAATTATTACATTGGAATAACAATCTATATGCACTTTTAGCAATACAGAAATTAATGAAATAAATAATAACATAAATGAAAAGATCATAAAATTAATTTTCACAAAAAAAAAAGGTCTAAAGTGTATATACATCTAACTACAAATCTATGTCCTTCAAAGTTGAAAACCAAAATTAAACATAAAAACAATAACACCAAAAAATATAAAGTTAAACTCACCCAATAGCCAACCATGGGGCATGTCTCCACGTTCAAACTATGTAAATAATGCTGATTGTTTGAGGATATGGTAATCGTGGCAGGAACCTGGAAATCCTGAACGCACAGCCCAAATTTTTAGGTTGGCATCACAAACAGCCTGAACATTCAGTGAATGGAAGCTTTTTCTATTCCTGTATTGCTCCTCCCTTAAAGCTGGTGGTCTTAAAGCTATGTGGGTGCAATCAATTGCACCAAGAACATTAGGCATACCAGCTACTTGATAAAAAGATGCCTTAACTGTGTGCCATTCTTGCACATTCCTGGGTACAAAAATAAACTTCTTCAGATGTTTCAAAACTGCTTTTAAAACAATTCTTAGATGCCTGCAAAATGAAGGCTGGCTAATGCCCACCACAGCACTAGAGACTGCCTGAAATGAACCAGTTGACAAGAAATGCAAAACTGCTAATAATTTTAAAAGTCCAGGTATCGCCCTTGTTCTTCTTGTGCTAGGGTCTATGTCATTTTGGATCAGAGAGTAAAGATTTATAATACTCTCCCTATTTATACGAAATCTTTGCTTTATCTCCTTATCAGACAATGCCTGTAGTCCACACCGGGGTAAAAAAACTCTAGGCACTCTTTGGCGTCTCCGTATGGGCATATTACCATCAGCAAGACGATTTTCACGGCCCCTTGCCAAAGAAATAGCAGCCAACAGCAGAAAATATTCCATCTTCTCTCTCACAAAAAATGAAGTAAATTAAATGTTCTCCTCAGTGGATATGGAGAACTTTGGAGGGCGTAATTGTAGGAGAATATTAGGTTCTCCCATGGCGCAAAATAGTGATAAATATGAAATTTGGCGATCTGTTAGTCGATTTGATGAAAATACGACCGAAAAAGCGCTGTTTTAAGCTTCAATCGGTGCACATGTGCGCCTTGGCGAGATAGAATAGAGTGGTCGGATTCTTCGGTCCAAAATCAGTTTTTTTGGTCGTATTTTGTTTTAATACATAGGAGAGAATTTACGCCGGCGTATTTATAGGCGTAAATGTAGGAGAATTGCAATGATAAATGGAGCCCATATATATATATATTAGTTTAATGGTAAAATCTCAAAGCTTCTTAGTCTACACTTGTGTGCTTCAGAACATGGATAACACATGGAGATTTGGGTATAAATTTAGAGAACAATCATCAAGCGATACACACATGGTAAGCATTAAATATTCAATGTACTATGCTTTGGTTCATGATTTACAAAATATAGTGAATTACATTTAAATATATGGCCTCAAAAATGATATATTTAGTTAAAATGGCATGCTCCATCAAAATACCGAAATTCAGGATTTTGGTTATTATCTCTTTAATGCAACATTGATGTGTGTACTTGAGCACAAGTAACACATGTTTTAAATTTAGATTTTAACACGTTTTAACTTTAGATTTTAACGTGTACACAACATATTATGTTTTACAGATCTGGATGCTATATGTGTGACGAAGGAGAATGTGGTTGCCTTGGAGGCTGATGGTACGTCAAATATATATAGCAACATTTATATAATGTGTATTGTTTAGAAATATTGATTTTGAATAAAAATAAAGTCTGCACCTTGGTCCTGTTCAAAAATATTATCACATTAAGTTTTAAATACACTACTGCCCCCCTTTCTATATCATGCAACATGGACGTAGAAATTCTGAATATATTTTTTATTTCGGTATAAAATGTCAGGAATGACATCATGATGTCACATGCATATTACATCCAATCACACAATAATCATCTTATAATTGTACAGGCAGTGATTGCTATTCATCTGAGTGCCTAGATGTAGACTAGCTCGTTATGTCATCATTAATATATGCAGCCACCAATTAGCAGATAGAAGCTATTTTCTTTGCTGCTCCTGAGCTTTCCTTGATAATCCTTTCAGTAAAGGATAACAAGATAATGAAGCAAATTAAATAATATAAGTAAACGTGAATGTTGTTTAAAATGGTTTGCTCTGTCAAAATCATGAAAGAGAAATTTCTGCTTTCATGCACCTTTTAAATGAAATAGCTTTCCAAAATAAGTAAAACACTTTAAGCTTGCTTTCCAAAAATACACTTTATTTTACAAATTCAATGTTGTCAACACATTGAGAGAAATATGGCATACAGGCTTTAGAAAAGAATATAATATTTGCTTTATTTAACAAGCAAATGTAGATATACCAATAAGCCATAAGAATTAGTATATGTTAGCATATGTTCTTGTTTAAGCTATGTTGTTTGCATCAACACAGGGATATGCCATCATGTATAATTGTAATGTTCATTGTTTTGTATTAGGAGAACACGTTTGGACATCACATCACAATAATCAATCAATCTAATCAACAAGGACAGCATGTGATGGTGTTGTCTCAATACACTTGTAAAACACACTCTGCAAACAATCTGCCTCCATGGACCCGGTTCCATAGAAGCCTATTAAATACAGAGGGGGGTAGTTATCAAGCTGTCTACTTTTCTGGCTTCGCCGGCCCAATATGCCCGCCTAAGCTCGCCTCACATCGCCGCCGCGGACCTGAAAAAATACGCCTAAGTTATCAAATAAAGCTGTCAAAAAGCCGCGGGGCGATGAGCAGCGGACTGTGAGAGTTATCACTCATCCGATCTCGCTGCCCTTCGGCTTTTTCCCAGCTTTATTGCTAGCCTGTCACTAAGCACTCACACTAACTACACTGTTCTACCCCCTATACCGGCGCCCCCGGAGCCTCCCGCAACTCAATAAAGTTACTAACCCCTAAACCGCCGCTCCTAGACCCTGCCGCAACTCTTATAAATGTATTAACCCCTAAACCGCCGCTCCTAGACCCTGCCGCAACTCTTATAAATGTATTAACCCCTAAACCGCCGCTCCCGGACACCGCTGCCACCTACAGTATACCTAGTAACCCCTATCCTGCCCCCCCTACACCGTCGCCCTCTATTATAAAATTATTAACCCCTATCCTGCTGATCCCGCACCTCTCCGCAACTAAATAAATAGTTTAACCCCTAAACCGCCGCTCCCTGAACCCGCCGCAACCTATATTAAACCTATTAACCCCTATCCTGCCCCCCCTACACCGTCGCCACCTATAATAAATTTATTAACCCCTAATCTGCCCCCCACTACACCGCCGCCACTGTAATAAAATTATTAACCCCTAAACCTATGTCTAACCCTAACCCTAACGCCCCCTAACTTAAATATTCATTAAATAAATCTAAATAAATTAACTCTTATTAACTAAATGAATCCTATTTAAAACTAAATACTTACCTTTAAAATAAACCCTAATATAGCTACAATATAAATAATAATTATATTGTAGCTATCTTAGGATTTATATTTATTTTACAGGTAACTTTGTATTTATTTTAGCTAGTTAGAATAGTTATTAAATAGTTATTAACTATTTAAGAACTACCTAGCTAAAAGAAATACAAAATTACCTGTAAAATAAATCCTAACCTAAGTTACAATTAAACCTAATACTACACTATCATTAAATTAATTAAATAAACTACCTACAAATAACTACAATTAAATACAATTACATAAACTATCTAAAGTACAAAAAATAAAAAAAGCTAAGTTACAAAAAATAAAAAAATAAGTTACAAACATGTTAAAAATATTACAACAATTTTAAGCTACTTACACCTAATCTAAGCCCCCTAATAAAATAACAAACCCCCCAAAATAAAAAATGCCCTACCCTATTCTAAATTAAATAAATTTCAAAGCTCTTTTACCTTACCAGCCCTTAAAAGGGCCATTTGTGGGGGCATGCCCCAAAGAAAACAGCTCTTTTGCCTGTAAAAGAAAAATACAACCCCCCCCCAACATTAAAACCCACCACCCACATACCCCTAATCTAACCCAAACCCCCCTTACAAAAACCTAACACTAATCCCCTGAAGATCATCCTACCTTTAGTTGACTTCACTCAGCCGAGCCACCGATGGAACCGAAGTGGACATCCGGAGCGGAAGAAGTTAATCCTCCAAGCGGCGCTGAAGAAATCTTCCATCCGATGAAGTCATCATCCAGGCGGCACTGAAGAAAAGTCTTCGATCCGGCCGATGTCATCTTCAAAGAGGCGCTGAAGAGGTCTTCTATCCGGGCGAAGTCATCTTCCAAGCTGGGTCTTGAATCTTCCTTCCGCCGACGCGGAACCACCTTCTTCACCGACGGACTATGACGAATGACGGCTCCTTTAAGGGACGTCATCCAAGATGGCGTCCCCTCAATTCCGATTGGCTGATAGGATTCTATCAGCCAATCGGAATTAAGGTAGGAAAAATCTGATTGGCTGATGGAATCAGCCAATCAGATTGAGCTCGCATTCTATTGGCTGTTCCGATCAGCCAATAGAATGCGAGCTCAATCTGATTGGCTGGATGGAATCAGCCAATCAGATTGAGCTCGCATTCTATTGGCTGATCGGATCAGCCAATTGGATTGAACTTGAATCTGATTGGCTGATTCCATCAGCCAATCAGAATTTTCCTACCTTAATTCCGGAAGATTCAAGACCCGGCTTGGAAGATGACTTCGCCCGGATAGAAGATCTCTTCAGCGCCTCTTTGAAGATGACATCGGCCGGATCGAAGACTTTTCTTTCTTCAGCGCCACCTGGATGATGACTTCATCGGATGGAAGATTTCTTCAGCGCCGCTTGGAGGATTAACTTCTTCCGCTCCGGATGTCCTCTTCAGTTCCATCGGTGGCTCGGCTGAGTGAAGACAACTAAAGGTAGGATGATCTTCAGGGGATTAGTGTTAGGTTTTTGTAAGGGGGGTTTGGGTTAGATTAGGGGTATGTGGGTGGTGGGTTTTAAAGTTGGGGGGGGGGTTGTATTTTTCTTTTACAGGCAAAAGAGCTGTTTTCTTTGGGGCATGCCCCCACAAATGGCCCTTTTAAGGGCTGGTAAGGTAAAAGAGCTTTGAAATTTATTTAATTTAGAATAGGGTAGGGCATTTTTTTATTTTGGGGGGATTTGTTATTTTATTAGGGGGCTTAGATTAGGTATAAGTAGCTTAAAATTGTGGTAATATTTTTAACATGTTTGTAACTTATTTTTTTATTTTTTGTAACTTAGCTTTTTTTATTTTTTTGTACTTTAGTTAGTTTATGTAATTGTATTTAATTGTAGTTATTTGTAGGTAGTTTATTTAATTAATTTAATGATAGTGTAGTATTAGGTTTAATTGTAACTTAAATTAGGATTTATTTAACAGGTAATTTTGTATTTCTTTTAGCTAGGTAGTTATTAAATAGTTAATAACTATTTAATAACTATTCTAACTAGCTAAAATAAATACAAAGTTACCTGTAAAATAAATATAAATCCTAAGATAGCTACAATATAATTATTAATTACATTGTAGCTATCTTCGGGTTTATTTTACAGGTAAGTATTTATTTTTAAATAGGAATAATTTATTAAAGTATAGTGTAGTGTTAGGTGTAATTGTAACTTAGGTTAGGATTTATTTAACAGGTACATTTCTCTTTATTTTAGCTAGGTAAGCTATTAAATAGTTAATAACTATTTAATAGCTATTGTACCTAGTTAAAATAAATTGAAAGGTACCTGTAAAATAAATATAAATCCTAAGATAGCTAGAATATAATTATTATTTATATTGTAGCTATATTAGGGTTTATTTTAAAGGTAAGTATTTAGTTTTAAATAGGATTCATTTAGTTAATAAGAGTTAATTTATTTAGATTTATTTAATGAATATTTAAGTTAGGGGGGCGTTAGGGTTAGACCTAGGTTTAGGGGTTAATAATTTTATTACAGTGGCGGCGGCGTAGTGGGGGGCAGGATAGGGGTTAATACATTTATTATAGGTGGCGACGGTGTAGGGGGGGCAGATTAGGGGTTAATAAATTTATTATAGGTTGCGACGGTGTAGGGGGGGCAGGATAGGGGTTAATACATTTATTATAGTTGCGGTGGGCTCCGGGAGCGGCGGTTTAGGGGTTAATATGTATAGAGTAGCTTGCGGTGGGCTCCAGGAGCGGCGGTTTAGGGGGTAATAACTTTATTTAGTTGCGGCGGTGTAGGGGGGACAGATTAGTGGTGTTTAGACTCGGGGTACATGTTAGGGTGTTAGGTGTAGACAGCTCCCATAGAAATCAATGGGATGTCTGTCAGCAGCGAACTTGTATTTCGCTATGGTCAGACTCCCATTGATTCCTATGGGATCCGCCGCCTCCAGGGGTGGCGGTTTGAAAACCAGGTACGCTGGGCCATAAAAGTGCTGAGCGTACCTGCTAGTTTTTTGATAACTAGCAAAAGTAGTGAGAATGTGCCGCACTTGTGTGCGGAACATCTGGAGTGACGTAAGAATCGATCTGTGTCGGACTGAGTCCGGGGGATCGATGCTTACGTCACAAAATTCTACTTTTGCCGGTCTCGAGCCTTTGATAACTAAGGCGAATCAGCCTCGCCACAAATACGCTGTGGAATTCCAGCGTATTTGAGGTTGACGGCTTGATAACTAGGCCCCAGAGTGTGCTCCACAAGTGTAAGAAGACAACATCATCACATCATTATCCTTTACACATTAGCTTTAAATTAAAAACAATAATATATAAACATAATTACTTCTTCCTCCTTCCCTTCTTTCCATGACAGTGAGGCTCTGGGGTGGTCAAATGCCTCCTCAGTTGTGTCCTCATTGGAGATGGTTGAGGAAGAGGAGGAGGAGGAATACTGTGAGTGATTGAGAATTGACCAGGCAGAGTAGGAGATGGAGAAAGCACAGGAGATGATGGTCCAGGAGCTGATGGTCCAGGCTCTTGTGGTCTTCCCATTTCTGGATATGGTCTGCTTGCCACCTCCCGAAGGACCTGAAATATGTTATTTAGAACATTTACAATATTTGTTTGTCCTTCTATCAGGGTGTTCACTGCATTGTTCATAAACTGTGTGTGTGTCTGTTGTGCCCCCTGGGTGTCCTGCATTTCCTGTAGGAAGAGCCTCATCAGCTCCACCTTTGGCATTGTGGAGGGGATGTTCTCATCAGGGGGAGCTGCTGCATGGTGAGCTGCTGCACGGGGGGGGGGCAGGGTGACCACTAGAAATTTTGGGGGCCCCGACTTAACCATTGATCAAGCCCCCCCCTTGACATATGCAATGTTTGACCAAGTGACTAAAACATATATGCACTTTATTCTTAAGTGTAGTCAAACTTGGAAATGTTGTAAAGGTAGTAACACGCAAAAACAGACACACACAGCACACTCATACACTGAAACTCACACCCACACATGTGGATTCACATATAGACACTCTAGCAGACACGCAAAGAAACACACAAACACATTCAGACACAGTCACCCACACAGACACTCAGCACTTGTTTACATTGACCTGACAGTCAGACAGACAGACAGTTTTGTCAAAAAATAAGATTTACAAGACAAAAAATGGAGTTCTGATTATTTTTTTGTCAAGGAAAATGCCAACTATATGATGACAACAGCAGCATAGAGTGGCTGGATGGAAGGGCCCTGAACTGCCTAAACAATAATTTAAAGGTTAAGTGGTAGATTGCTGACTTCCGGAAAGGTTTCATTTGTATTAAAGTCTGTAGAAAGATGTGAATAATCAGTAATAAGGTCAAAATGTCCTTAAAAGGAACAGACAATGGACACACACACACACACACAAATTTGCACATACACCCAAAGAAACACCCACAGAGACAGCCTCAGAAAACACACAAAGACATACACACTCACAGACACCCACAGAAAACACACAAAGACATACACACACACACACCCTCACAGAAACACCCACAGAAAATGCACAAAAATACACACACACACACACACCTTCACAGAGACAGCCATAGATAACACACAAAGAAATACGCACACAACCTCACAGAGACATCCACAGAAAAGGCACAAAGATATACACACACCCTCCCAGAGATATCCACAGAAAGCACACAAAGACATGCACACCAACCCTCACAGAGGCATCCGCAGAAAATACACAAAGACATACATACACACACCCTCACAGAGACACCCACAGAAAATTCACAAAGACATAAGCACACACCCTCACAGAGACATCCACAGAAAACACACAAAGACATACACCCCCACCCTCACAGAGACATCCACATAAAATACACAAATACATACATACACACACACACCCTCACAGAGACACCCACAGAAAATGCACAAAGACATATGCACACACCCTCACAGAGACATCCACAGAAAATGCACAAAGACAAACCCACAGAAAAAAATACATACACACTCAGAGACACCCACAAAAGCACAAAGACATAAACACAGTCACCCACAGAAACACTTACAGGAGGTATAATTTCTGCACATTGCCATCCCCTAAATCAACAGTGTAGGACATGCATGATAAAAAAAAAAATAGCATCCCTTTTTAAAGAATCAAATTTGTAATTGTGCAAACAAAAATACTTCTGTGAATTAAAAATTGTACATTCATGATTTGTCAGAATGGGTAGATGAAGAAAAGCACTTTAAAAGGTTGACATATGTTTCGGGGTTTGTTTTCCCCATTTTCCCCAACCAATAGCATCACTTCAAATCTGGTGTACAAATGTTCCCATCTGTCAGCTGTACTTATGGATAAAATGCCTCCTGGCATCTGAAAAGTCCTTGCATAAAGGGATAGTAAACTGGAATTAATTAATATATATATATATATATATATATATATATATATATATATATATATATATATATATATATATTAATAAAAAAAAATATCCAAAAGGGCACCTACCATTTGTGTATTGAAGAGGAAACATTTCTGTATGGTTTTAAATATCAAATTTCTACAGCATTGTCAAATAATCATAAATACACTGCTGCATATTGCTAAAAAAATGTGTTTTTAAGGACCCCTGGCCCCACCGTACAACTACCACACTGAAGTTACAATCTAAAATTGCAAAAAGAAATACAAAACATTTACAAAGTAAGTCCTACGTCCTCTGCAAATGAAAGTGATCTGCCGTCTGACTCAGGCACAGACTGTACAAACTGAAGTGCCAAGTCTGTCTCACACTGTGCATAGTGGTTTAGTGCAAACTCAGAAGCCTCTCAAATGCTAATGTTTTACTCCTTGTAATAACATTTCCTGCACTCAATAGCACTCTGCTGTAGCGCCCTCTGGTGGCTGGCAAAATGTAAAAAAAATATATATATTTTTTTCTAAAATAGTTGTGCTTGCCTCATGGGGCCCCCTGGCCCAGTGGGCCCCTAACAGGAGTCACCCTGTCAGGTGCAGCAGCACGGGGAGCTTCTGCAGGGATATCTTTTGCACAGGGGGCTTCTGCAGGGGTATCTTTTGCCGGGGTAACTTCCTGTTTTCTCAGAGGTGGCGTCTCACCTTCTGCACCATTCTCATGCCTGGGTGAAGGAGGAGCATGTTCCTGCTGTGTTTTCTCCCCACCAGCCTAATCTCCTCCTTAATCTTGTCCCTAATCTGTTCCATACTCCTCCTTCCTGCCATACCTTTTCAGGAGGTGAAAGTGCACAAATGAAAGGGGGTCAAAATAATGAAATAAAAGTAAAATGTGTGTGAATGGGTTTTAGAAAATAGGGTAAGCGGTAGTAATAAACAGACAAACGTATAAAAAATGACTAAATGAGGGTGTGTAAACAATAAATTGGTCTAAAAAGAACTAAATATAACTATGGGATGGGTATAGGTTTAAAGGGAATAGGGTATGAAGTGTATGTGTGTGTATGTAGTGTTACTGGTATGTGTATGTATGTATTGAATGTGTTTGCTTGTAAATAAAAGTAAATATGTTTAAGTCTAAGGAATGAAAAACAAAGCAGCACTCGCACATTCACCCAGAAAGATTTTTACACAAACTCTCTCTTACTATCTCTCTCTCTCTCTCTCTCTCTCTCTCTCTCTCTCTCTCTCTCTCTCTCTCACTAGCTCTCTCTCTCACTATCTCTCTCTCTCACTAGCTCTCTCTCTCACTAGCTCTCTCTCTCACTAGCTCTCTCTCTCAATAGCTCTCTCTCTCACTATCTCTCTGACTATCTCTAACCTGCACCTCTAGACCTGTACCTGTCTCGAAAAAGCAATACAGTCAAGGTAGCCATGTTTAGAGTGTGCTTATATACCCTATGTAAATGCTTAATGAAGTAAACGAGGTCCAGGTGTGCTGTTGTGAAGATTTGTATGTGTGCAATGTGAAGTAGTTGTTTGAATTTGTGCATGCTCATATTCAGTTTCTAAATCAACATATGTTTTTTGGGAATGTGTATAATGCGATGATGTCATAGTGATAGTTTGCATAACATTATCATAATTTAGTATTGCAAAATCCAAATTATGATTTTTGATCGTATCATATTTATTAATGTGCATATATTTTTTCTTGTTCTTTTGTTCTGTGATGCAGATCCATTCTTTTCAGACTTGTAATACCTACATTACGAAGAGTGAGCAATGAACATTACACATGCGCTATTTGCGCACAGCCATATCGCTAAACTCGTAATCTACCCGTATGTTTTTCCCATAGAAAAAAAGTAATTTTATTATAAAACATATATATATATATATATATATATATATATATATACATATGCAGGTATAAATATTTACAGATATATATATAAATATGTATTTACAATAAACATAATATTGTCCTGTATTTGAAGAACATTGGAATGTGAAATAGTAATAACTCCTATTGGGTTAGCGTGCAAGTAATAAGTGTTTATTTATTTTTCTTCTAGGTTCTCCATTGAAGTCTATTGGGTGAATGTGTTAGTACGAAGTCCTCAAATTAGTGTGCGTCAGGTTTTAATTGTGCACAAACTTTTTACTTTTAACTTGTAATATGAAAGCTACCCTAAATGCGCAAAAAGCATACTTCTAGCGAAGTTTGCACTTGAGCGGGAGATCTAAATAGCGCGCCATTTGTAATCTAGTCTCTTTTTGCTAAAGAGCATGAACTACTGAGATCATAAAACAGCAAATCAGGCATCTGATGAAAAATCCCTGAGGTGAGATGCGTGTAGCGTGTTTTTTGTTTCTTTCTATGAGGATATGTAATTAATCCTAGTTGGAAATATGCTTTTATTTTTTTAATAAATCTGTTTTTAAGTGTACAAGAGTGACGCTCTGACCCATTGAGGCCTACTTATCAAGCCTTCAACTGTGCTGCATTTGACGGCACCAATACGCTCGCCTGACATCGCCTAACATTGCTGCCGCGGACCTGAATACGCTCTCCATATTTAACAAAAAAGCTGTCAAAAAGCCGCGCACCAAGTACAGGGCGATGAGCAGTGGACTGTTGTTAACTAACAGTCATCGATCTCGCTGCTATTCAGCTTTTTCACAGCTTTATTTGTATACTGTCACTAAACACCGCCACTATACTAAACTGTTTAACCCCTATCCCTCTGCTCCCCGACACCGCTGCAACTAAATAAAGTTATTAACCCCTAACCCCCTGCTCCCAGAGCCCACCGCAACTCTAATAAACGTATTAATCCCTATCCCGCTGCTCCCGGAGCCTACCGCCACTCTAATAAAGTTATTAACCCTTATTCTGCCACTCCCAGAGCCCGCCGCCACCTACATTATGTTCTTAACCCCTAATCTGCCACCCCCTATACCGCCGCCACCTACATTATGTTCTTAACCCCTAATCTGCCGCCCCCTACACTGCCGCCACCTACATTATGTTATTAAACCCTATTCCGCCGCTCACGGAGCCCACCGCAACTAAATAAAGGTATTAACCCCTAAACCACCAGCCCCCCACATCGCCATAAACTAAATTAACCTATTAACCCCTAAACCTAACAACCCGCTAACTGTACATTAAATATTAACTCATCCCTATCTTATAATAAATTTAAACTTACCTTTAGATTTAAATTAAACTATGTTAAACTAATAATTAATCTACCCTAAATGTTATACTAAAATTACATTAAACTATATTAAACTAATAATTAATCTACCCTAACTATTATACTAAATTACATTAAACTATATTAAACTAATAATTAAACTACAAATTAAATTAACTATATTATATATTTAAACACCTAAACCTACTCAAATAATTTAAATCTACACTAAAAAATTACAACTAAGTTAAAAAAATAACAAACACTAAGTTACACAAAAAACCCACTAAGTTACAAAAAATAAAAAAGAAATTATCAAAGATTTAAAGGGACACTAAACCCAAAACATTTCTTTCATGATTCAGAAAGAGAATGGAAATTTAAACAACAATCCAATTTACTTCTATTATTAAAGGGACAGTCTACACCAGAATTTTTATTGTTTTAAAAGATAGATAATCCCTTTATTTCCCATTTCCCAGTTTTGCATAACCAACACAGTTATAATAATATACTTTTAATCTCTGTGATTATCTTGTATCTAAGCCTCTGCAATCTGCCCCTTTTTTCAGTTCTTTTGACAGACTTGCAGTCTAGCCAATCAGTGCCTGCTCCCAGATTACTGAACTAACACCCTCTAGTGGTGAAAAACTGTTAAAATGCAATCTGAAAGAAGTTGGCTTCAAGGTCTAAGAAATTAGCATATGAACCTCCTAGGTTAAGCTTTCAACTAAGAATACCAAGAGAACAAAGCAAAATTGGTGATAAAAATAAATTTGAAAATTGTTTAAAATTACATGCTCTATCTGAATCATGAAAGTTATGGGGCGGTAGTTTGCAGGGGAGTTAGGGTTGAGGGAGGGTTTTTTGAGGTTGGGGGTGACCTTCGCATGTTTGAAGAAGACAGGGAATGAGCCGGTAGAAAGGGATAGGTTAAATATGTGAGTAAGAGCCGGAGTGAGGGTGGTAGACAGAGGAGGAAATAGATGTGAAGGAATAGGGTCAAGTGGGCAGGTAGTGAGGTGTGAGGAAGACAAAAGGGAAGCCACTTCACTCTCAGTGGTTGGGAGGAGGGTGAGGAGAGTGGCAGAGGGGGTGACTGGGAATGGAGTTGGGAGATTGCAGGTTTGTGTTGGGATGTTTCCTTGGATTGCAAGTGTTTTATTGAGAAAATAGTCAGCAAGGTCTTGAGCACTGAATGCAGATGAGCGGGTGGTGCAGGTGGGTGGAGAAGAGAGTTGAAAATTGAAAAGAGTCTTTTAGGGTTTGAGGAGTGAGTGGATATAAGAGAAGAGAAGTAGGTTTGCTTAGCTAAGCAAAGGGCAGAGGTGTAAGAGTAGAGAATGAACTTATACTGCATGAAATCAGGTTCAGAGCGGGATTTCCTCCAGAAACGTTCAGCAGTGCGGGAGCATTTTTGTAGGTGACGCGTTTTTTGGGAGTGCCAGGGTTGGAGCTGACGACGTGGGGCTTTGCGAGGTTGGGGTGGAGCGAGAGTGTCAAGTGCAGCAGAGAGAGTATTGTTATAGTGGGTTATAGCAAGGTCAGGGCAGGATATCGTGGAAGTGTGGTGGAGGCGTCGTTGAATAAGATTGGAGAGTTGGGGAGTGTCCACAGTGTGCAGATTTCTACTGGTGCGGGGGCAAGATGGGGAAGTAGGTTTAGTATCTATATTAGGATTAAAGGTGAGCAGATGGTGGTCTGAGATGGGAAATCTAAAGGTAAGTTTACATTTATTATAAGATAGGGATGAGTTAATATTTCATATAAAGTTAGCGGGTTGTTAGGTTTAGGGGTTAATAGTTTAATTTACTTTATAGTGATGTGGGGGGCTGGTGGTTTAAGGGTTAATAGGTTTAGTAAGTGCTAGTGATGTGGGAGGCCTGGGATTAATACATTTATTTAGTTGCAGTGGGGTCCGGGAGTGGCGGATAGGGGTTAATAACTTTCTGTAGGTGGCGGTGGTGGCGGGAGCGGCAGATTAGGGGTCAATAAGTATAATGTAGGTGGCGGCAGTGTCGGGACGTCAGATTAGGGGTGTTTAAACTCGGGGTACATGTTAGGGTGTTAGGTGTAAACATAACTTTTATTCTCCCATAGGAATCAATGGGGTATCTAGCAGCAGCGAACATAAGCTTTCGCTGCTTTCAGACTCCCATTGATTCCTATGGCATCCGCCACCTCCAGGGCGGCAGATTGAAAAGCAGGTACGCTGGGCCGGAATAGTGGCGAGCGTACCTGGTAGATATTTGTTAACTAGCAAAAGTAGTCAGATAGTGCCGAATTTGCATTTGGAACATCTGTGTCGGACTGAGACCGGCGGATCGTATGTTATATCACAGATTTCTCTTTTCCCGGTCTGTAGGCTTTGATAACTAAGGTGAATCAAGCTCTCCACAATTATGCTGCGGAATTCCAGCGTATTTGCGGTTAACGGCTTGATAAATAGGCCTCTATGTTTCAAGAGTAGCTGTAGTTTTTCAACCCTCACACGTGGATCAGTGAGCTGGGACATTGCTAGTTCCCAGTCTGCCCCTATTAGCACGATTGAGTGCTGCCACATTTGTGTGTATGCGTGTGATTATATATTTTGGATATCATTTAATGCACATATGAACAGAACTAGGAGGCATCTTCTGTTCCTTTGTTTGTTTACAATAACACCAATTTAACTACTTGCAGCAAACAAAAGAAATATAAATTATATTTTTTTTAAATGCACACAAAAGAGCAAACAAGTTTACAAAATCTTCAACAATGAAATGAGAAAAGAATAAATTGCCACTGATCCCCTCTTCTTGTCTTGCAATGTACAAAAATAATATTAAGGTGCCAAACAACCATAGGCCTGTCAACACTTATTCTAGATTAATCTTAATATCGCATGGGGAGAACATACCACAAAACAAAAGTCTGTCAACTCCACCAGGGCATGTTACAGCTATTCTATAGATGTGAGACTATTATCAACATAACTTCCATGCTACCTCAGTGAAATACTATTAGTTTAACAGCCCACAAATCAATTGCCCCAAAAATCTTAAACAAACTGTAAAAAAGAGAGTTTCTTATCAGTCTAGGGGAATGAAAGAAGAATAGGACAGATCCCTGTTGCTAAAAATAAAGTGTTCCTATAGAAATCAGATTGAAAGTCAAATGAGTGAGAACGAAAATCCCCACTAGACACTGTTACCAACTTCCAATAAAACAGCCTACTCATTGTCTTCACACAACACACAGTTTACACTCAACTGTAAGGTTTTAGGTACTATAATTCTACCTTGCTAATAATGACAATAGCAACCATCATACAAAGGACCTGCAACTTGAAAGCAAGCAAACAAAAAACCATGGTATCCAAATACAACTACATTTTCAAGAAACTTAAATGCTTGTAAAGCCCTATGTTTTGTTGCTGCCAAAGGAAACCAAAACTGATAGAGTCCACCATTACAAGTACTAGTAGCAGCACCATACATACACTTAGATTACGAGTTTTGTGCTAAACAGGGTATAAATCAAATGCAACAAAAGTTGCATTATTTCACCCCCCATATTGCTGACATAACGAGTTTCTGAAAGCCTCCTAGTTTATGCAATATGGTTGCGTTAAGCTCCATACCGCACAAAATACAAGGGCTGCTCCGACATACTCGTGCATGCTTTCCCCCATAGACATCAATGGGGAGAGAGTGTTAGAAAAAAAAACTAACACCTTAAGTGCAGAATGGTGATCGCCGTAACGCAACCCCATTGATGTCTATGGGGACAAAAAGTTACATTTAAACCTAACACCCTAACATGAACCCCAAACACCCCTAATCTGCTGCCTCAACATTGCCAACAACTAAATAAAGTTATTAACCCCTAATCTGCCGCTCCCGACATCACCACCACTAATAAAAGTTAATAACCCCTATTCCGCCGCTCCCCGACATCCCCACCACTATAATAAAGTTATTAACCCCTATTCCCTCACACCCCGACATCGCCGCCACTATAATAAAGCTATTAACCCCATTCCACCACTCCCAACATCGCTGACACTAAATAAAGTTATTAACCCCTAAACCTCTGGTTTCCCACATCTCCGCCACTAAATAAAACTGTTAACCCCTAAACCGCCAGCCCCCCACATCACAAAACACTAAATTAAACTTATAACCCATAAACCTAACACCCCCTCTAACTTTAAATTAAAATTACATTATAACTCTATTAAAATAAATAAAAACTTACATGTAAAATAAAAATAGACCTAACATTAAACTATAAATTAACCTAACATAACTATTCTAATAAAATAAAAAAACTAACAATTAAAATATCTAAATTATAAATTTTAAAAAACCTAACATTACGAAAAAATGTAAAACATCTAAGTTTACCAAAAATACCAAAACACTAAAATAATTAACACTAAAAATACAAAAAATAAAAAACACTAAGATTACAAAAAATAATAAACAAAATTATCAAAAATAAAAACAATTACACCTAATCTAATAGCCCTATAAAAATAAAAAGCCCCCAATATAAAAACACCCCCTAGCCTACAATAAACTACAAATAGCCCTTAAAAAGGCCTTTTGTAGGGCATTGCCCTAAAGAAATCAGCTCTTTTACCTGTAAAAGTATACAAAGTCCACCCAACAGCAAATCCCACCACCCAACTAACCCCCCAAATCAGCCAATATGATGTCAGTAGCTCTTATCCTATTGGCTGTTTTGAACATCTCTCATCCTATTGGCTAATTTGAATTTGAAAAATCAAACCAGCCAATAGGAATGCAAGGTACGCCATTTTGAAACGGCTACCTTGCATTCAACTTCAGTGTAGAGAGGTGACCGTATGAAGAGAATGCTCCAGGATGTCTTCCTTAGAATGGCTCCACTCTGTGCTGCCGGGATGAAGATAGAAGACACCCCTGGGATGGATGAAGACTTTGCCGCCTGGATGGAGCTGGATGTCTGGGCCTTCAGAAACCGTGAGTAGATCTTCTGGGGTTAGAGTTATTTTATTTTTTTTTAGATTACGGCTTTGGGCTTTGTAAAAGAGCGTAATGCCCTTTTAAGTGCAATGCAAAAGAGCTAAATGCCCTTTTTAAGGGCAATGCCCATACAAATGCCCCTTTAGGGGCAATGGGTAGCTTAGTTTTTTTTAGGGTTAGGTTTTTTATTTTGGGGGGTTGGTTGGGAGGTGGGTTTTACTGTTGGGGGGACTTTATATTTTTTACAGGTAAAAGAACTGACTTCTTTAGGGCAATGCCCTACAACTGGCCCTTTTAATGGCTATTGGAAGTTTATTGTAGGCTAGAGGATGTTTTTATTTTGGGGGGCTTTTATATTTTTATAGGGCTATTGGATTAGGTGTAATTGTTTTTATTTTTGATAATTTCGTTTATTTTTTGTAATCTTAGTGTTTTTTTTAAATAATTTTTTTATTGAGGTATTTGCATAAAACATACATAAAACACAATACACCTTTTTGTCAAGAAAAAAACAAGATACGAACAAAACTAACCGAAATATTTCGGCGTCTATATAATACATTGGTTAAAGGCTAATGAGACCTCAATTTTTCAATAATATATCATGTATAACTGACCAGTTAGGAACATAGTTTTAGGCCCCATGGACCAAGAATATAGAAAATAAAAGATATCTGATGGTCAGAAGTCTAGCTCTTTAGGAGCTTCGAAAGGAGCTTGAACACGTATGTAGACAAGGGGGAAGGGGATATTCAGCGGGTAAGCACCGCTATATATAGGAGGGAAAGGGTGGAGGGCGAAGCCATATATATATGACAATATTTTAGGAAACTTGGAGGGGGCTCTTAGTCTCGCCAATGAAGCAAAATAAATGGGCGATGAAGCTGGGTTATCTATCCACTTATTGCTAGCCATGCATAAGCATATTGAGGGTATATATGAAGGTTAAATAATCTATAGGTAAACAGATAATACATGTTGTATTAGTACCTTAACTTAGATGAGATAGAAGGCTATGATAATATGGATGTTTTATAATTATAGGGGGATAAAGTGGGGAGTAGGCCATAGGATTATGATAGCATACGCTAGGATTGGATATCAATATTATGCAGTAACTAAGATCATATCTGGGCTAGTGAGGGAAGAGAAGTCACCTGTAGTGTAGAGCAATATCACAAATTAAACCCTCAGTTCAGAATTTTCAAGCGTGTAGGCCATCACTAGGTCAAATTAGATCAGATAGATCAAAGATGGAGGGCAGAATCTTAGTACTAGCATATCTCAGGTGATAGATCAGTATTGCAAAGCATTAAGGATTTGCAAATGTCATCTTTTACCAAGTTCCTGTATGAAGTCAGTGAAAACAAATATTGCTGCTTGCAATGTTAGCAAAGGGGATCTAATTTATAAACAAAATTATCTACAGGTATCATCACTTAAGAAACATCCCTACAAACGTTAACCTGTCTACTACAAGCCATTTTCTTTCAATATCATGGTCAGAACATATTCATGCATAATAAACTTTTTGGATGCTCATGAACAGTTGCTAGCTTAAAAACATTGCAAGTAGCAACGAGTAATATCTAATATAAAGTAGAGAAGGTACCTTAATACTGCAATAATTGAAATATATCTATGGGTCTAATACGAGACATATTAACTCTCTCAGGGAGATAGAGGAGAATGTTAACATTAGTTATTGACCACAAAAAATTTAACCCGTCTAGCCTCTAATGATTCTGTTGGGTTAAGCTCTGATAAAGGGACTATCTATTTAGTTAGATTCTCACACAGTGGATTTTACCCCATACAAATTAACTATACAGTATAGCAAATTGTATCAGCTTCAAACAACAGACAAAGCATAATAACAGATATATGCAAATAGGTAAAGTTTCCAACTAATTACGAACTTCAACAAATGCATTTGGTGAATAAGGAGTTCTATTGCCCCATCCATAGGTAATAATATTAAATGGGATACAGAAATATATGAGTTCTGCTAGATGAAAAGAGAAACTCAAAGAGGCATTAATTACTGCCCCACATCGCTGGTACATAAAAACTTTAAATAGAGCGTCTCTGGCCGGCAAGGGACTATACTGCAATGCTTGGTAACAATAAAAAGGGTCAATGAACCAAGGTCCAAAGTGATCATTAGCAGAGATGGCAAATCAGTGAATTCTATTAACTATCTCGTTGACATTGTGCAGGAAGCAATTTCTATCTCATAAACAAGCTAGTTATATTATATAGCTGGTAACTGTTAGCTAATAGAGCTAAATATTAACAACCTAAACCTAATCAACTTTAAGCAACATATGCAACTTAAAAACAATAACATAACTACATTGAGATCTATATATATGGCACACTACTTTGTTAATTTCTAGTGAAATTATAGGCATACAAAACTGTCTCAAAGTGTGTTCAGCTCGCAGTAGTTGTAATGTTATTCGAGCTTTCCCATACTTCCAGGAAACGATGTAATAGAAGAAGCAGTCAAGAGCAAAGGAGCTGTTCCATTCTGGAAAAGAAGCCAGATGTATCTGGCAACACTGCCATCACAACATTCCCCAGTGCTAGCACATATCTGTAGAGAGCAAGATAGTTCATCAGGTTCTTAGATACCAAATAACAATGTCCCCGGGGTAGTGAGTCGTCACCCCAAATTTTCTCTCTAATGTCATTCATGTAATAGGGACTTTGTACTTGGAAGTTGGATAAACATTAGCCTTAACCAATTCCCTTACGGGTGTAACGCTTCTTACATCTACATTTGTGAAGGCTTAAGATAACGGGTGTTACCTTTGGGTGCTCAAATTGGATCAGAGCCCCTGATAATGAGGGCTGCAGGTGGGCAAAAGAGTCTGAGGTTGCGGCGGGTTCTACCACTGAGGGTTTCACAGGGCGTATGATTACTATCTTTTGCTCTGGTACAACGGGTAAGCCGCCATAGGGTAGTAGGAGATTGTCCGTGTTTACCCACCTCAGCGTCGGTTTCCTGAACATCGCGCTCTCACTCTCTGCAGCGGAAAGGGCGCATGTGATATCCGGGTCTTCCCCTTTGATCTGTGATATCTGTGGCTCTTGCGGCTGTCTGCCCAACATCTCTCTAGGGGTTTTAGCAAGTGAAATGACCTCCGTTACAGTGAAGGAATGGCCAGGACTGTTAGAGTATACCTCATGTATTATTCCGGCCGCCATTTTCCCTCCCATATGAGGGCACCTGATAGGGCAGGCTTTCAGTATAGATAATAGCTGCCCAAAGTTGTTATCCATTTTCCTATACAAGGCGATCAATAGATCCTTTATTGTGCTGAATGAAGACTCCTCCATAATGAGATATAACTGTACCCCTCCAAGATAATAGTGAAAGAGGGCTGCTTAACCCAGCAGACTGGGGGGGGGGGGGTTATGGAATTGATAGAAGGCAGCTGCCAATTCTGACCAAGCTTCAGATACACGATTCTCTAGTAGCAAGCAGCATAAAATAGGTATGAATTCAGCTCATTCTCATAAATCTAATACACCCGAGTATAATGCGGGCTTTCCAATTGTGAAACTTATAAATGATATTCTGGCTTTAGAAAGCCCAGAGCTTCTGAGTTTTGCTTCCAGTCATGGCGGCTGCTAGGACACGCCCCCAATCTTAGTGTTTTTTATTTTTCGTTATTTTAGTCTTAATTATTTTTTGGTCAACTTAGAATTTTTAAATTTTTCGTAGGATTTTTTTTTTTGTTGTTGTAATTTTAGATTTTTTTTTTTTTTTTCATAGTGTTAGGTTTTTTTAATTTTGTAATTTAGATATTTTTAATGGTAGTATTTTTTTATTTTATTAGAATAGTAAGGTTAGGTTAATTTATAGTTTAATGTTAGGTTTATATTTATTTCACAGGTAAGTTTTCATTTATTTAAATAGTTATATTGTAATTTTAATTTAAAGTTAGGGGGTGTTAGGTTTCGGGGTTAATAGTTGAATTTAGTGTTTTGCGATGTGGGAGGCCGGAGGTGTAGGGGTTAAAAACTTTACTTAGTGGCGGGGATGTCGGGGAGTGGCAGGATAGGGGTTAATAACTTTAATATAGTGATGGCAATGCTGGGATGTGAGGGAGTAGGGATTAATATTTTTAAATAGTGTTGACAATGTGGGTGGGCGGCAGATTAGGGGTTAATAACTTTACTTAATAACCGTGATGTGGGTGGGCGGCAGATTAGGGGTTAATAGTTTTAATATAGTGTTTGCGATGCAGTAGGGTGGCGGTTTAGGGGTTAATAGGTAGTTTATGGGTGTTAGTGTACTTTGTATTAGTTTAGTTATGAGTTTTGTGAAACATTTTTGTTACACAAAATCCATAGCTAAAGCTCTCAGATGGCGGTATAGATTGTGTCGGTATAGGCAGTAACGCAAGCATTTTAGCCTCACCACACAACCTGTAATACCAGCGCTATAGAAATCCCACGCAAAAACGTCATTTTTTTGAGTGCGGGATCAACGTTGCATTACAGGCTAAAATGCTTGCGGTATAGCTATACCGACACGACTCCCAATAGTGTGTTACTGCTTTTACTCTGGAATTGCCATTTTTTCAGCATTAAAAGATGCAATGCAAAACTCGTAATCTAGGTAATAGTACTTAGTGTTGTCTAACCCCACAAATAAAAGTAAAGCAGACAATGAGAGAAGCTGAAAGTCTAGGTGCTGCATTTACATTGCTTGGCTCCAAGTATAATACTAGGATTAAGAGGGGGTCTGAGGTTACCAAGCAGCCTCCATGTACATATCAGCTTTTGACAGAGTGTACTCCAAAAATCACATGCACCATTTTTCGCTAAGTGCCATAATAGTTTCCACTACTGACAGTTCCACCACTGATTCTCTCCATATTTTAAAGTAACAGCCGGGTGGGTTTATCTGACTCTGCAAGGTTGTCTCTTAGCAACAGAAGGAAAGAAACTTCATGGAGTAGTAGATGATCTCATTGTGCCAAGTAGTCAGTGAGAAGACTCTGCTTTGGGCAATGAGGATATTATTCTGACTACCAGCATGTGCACTATATACTTTCCTCTGGACCAGGAGGCATTTGATTATGAGGCTGAGAAAATAGTGGAGGAGGAAAGTCCACTACAGAGGCCAAGCATAGCAAATAGTAGTGCAAGTTCCTCCACAGATTTAAGCCAGCAGTCTCCACCTACAACTTCTCCCTCTCATCACCACCATCATCTACAAAATCTTGAGATGTAGAGAAGCCAGTTACTAGAATAATTTTACCCATTACCCATTTGCCACTGCCACTACTAGCACAATCTCTATCAGTTCTAGTAAAACTATCAGTTCCTCCACCACCAGTAACAGTTCCACTGACATCAGATGTAGAGGAAAATCTGTTTCTATTACAATTTTTTTATGCACACATTTTTAGTTTCTGATATTTTTTTCTACTTGCTCAGTTTTAGAAGCCTGTTTGAGATCTATCCCATTGTCAGATTAAATACTCTGTACCTTAAAAGGGCAGTCTACACCAGAATTTTTATTGTTTTAAAAGATAGACCATCTCTTTATTATCTATTCCCCAGTTTTGCATAACCAACACAGTTATATTAATACACTTTTTACCTCTGTGATTACCTTGTATCTAAGCCTCTGCAAACTGTCCCCCTTATTTCAGTTCTTTTGACAGACTTTCATTTTAGCCAATGAGTACTGACTCCTAGGTAACTCCACATGTGAGCATAGTGTTATATATATGACACACATGAACTAACACTCTCTAGTGGTGAAAAACTGTCAAAATGCATTCATATAAGAGGCGACCTTCATGGTCAAAATAATTAGCATATGAACCTCCTAGGTTTAGCTTTCTACTATGAATACCAAGAGCAAAATTGGTAATAAAAGTAAATTGGAAAGTTGTTTAAAATTAAATGCTCTATCTGAATCATGAAAGTTTATTTTGGACTAGACTGTCCCTTTAACCCCTTAGTGACAAGACCATTTTTCCATTTTCTTACCGTTAAGAACCAGGGCTATTTTCACATTTCTGTGGTGTTTGTGTTTAGTTGTAATTTTCCTCTTACTCATTTAATGTACCCACACATATTATATACCATTTTCCTCGCCATTAAATGGACTTTTTAAAGATACCATTATTTTCATCATATCTTATAATTTACTATAAAAAAATATAAAATATGATGAAAAAATTTAAATAAACACACTTTTTCTAACTTTGACCCCCAAAAGCTGTTACACATCTACAACCACGAAGAAAACACCCGTGCTAAATAGTTTCTAAATTTTGTCCCGAGTTTAAAAATACACAATGTTTACATGTTCTTTGCTTTTTTTGCAAGTTATAGGGCAGTAAGTACAAGTAGCACTTTGCTATTTCCAAACTATTTTTTTTTATCTGTCAGGAATTCCTGAATAACCTTTCACATGTGTATATATATTTTTTAGTAGACAACCCAAAGTATTGATCTAGGCCCATTTTGGTATATTTCATGCCACCATTTCACCGCCAAATGCAATAAAATAAAAAAAACAACATTTTTTTAAACAAACTTTTTGACAAACTTTAGGTTTCTCACTGAAATTATTTACAAACAACTTGTGCAATTCTGACAAAAATGGTTGTAAATGCTTCTTTGGGTTCCCCTTTGTTCAGAAATAGTAGACATTTATGACTGGTTAGTAGGCATTTATGACATTATTTTGGTAATTAGAAAGCCGCTAAATGCTGCTGCGCACCACACTTGAATTATGCCCAGCAGTGAAGGGGTAATTAAATAGCTTGTAGGGAGCTTGAAGGGTTCATTTTATCTTTAGTGTAGTATAGTAGAAAACCCAAAGTATTGATCTAGGTCCATTCTGTAATATTTCATGCCACCATTTCACTGCCAAATGCGATCAAATACAAAAGAATCGTTAATTTTTGCACAAACTTTTTCACAAACTTTAGGTTTCTCACTGAAATAATTTTCAAACAGCTTGTGAAATTATGGAACAAATGGTTGTAAATGCTTCTCTGGGATCCCCTTTGTTCAGAAATAGCAGACATACATGGTTTTGGCATTGCTTTTTGGTAATTAGAAGGCAGCTAAATGCTCCTGCGCACAACACTTGTATTACTGTATGCCCAGCAGTTAAGGCGTTAATTAGATAGCTTTTAGTGTTAATTTAAGCCTTAGTGTAGAGATTAGTCTCCCACCTGACACATCCCACCCTCTGATCCTGCCCTGACCCCTCTCAAACAGCTCTCTTCCCTCCCCACCTCACAATTGTCACCGCCATCTTAAAGTACTGGCAGAAAGTCTGCCAGTATAAAAATAAAGGTGTTTTTTTTTTTTAAAGATTTTTTTAATATATATTTTATCTTAAGTGTAGGATCCCCCATTACCCCCCAACCTCCCTGATCCCCCCAAACAGCTCTCTAAGCCTCCCCCCTTGACCTATTGTCCGGCATCTTAGGTACTGGGAGCTGTCTGCCAGTACCCAGTTTACTAAAAATTGTGCCATTTAAAAAACATAAAAAAATAAACACCCCATTTTCTGTAGTGTAGCTGCCCCCCTCAATACCCTACACCCCTCCCAGATCCCTTTCCAAACATTTTTTCCCCCCTCCCTCTTCCTTTTCCTTAACGTTAATGTCCGTGTCACAGAGTGGCTCTCTCTGCATCAGATGCTGAACAAAGGTTATTGCAGAATGCCTCAATATTGAGGCATCACTGCAATAACCTGAAAGTGACTGGAAGCGATACCCTGCATGTCCTATGTCATTAAGGGATTAATTTATAACCATATGACTGGTAATAATATTTTTATAGCAGTTTTTAATTCTTCGTATCCAATTGTACAGGTGAAACTCGAAAAATTAGAATATCATGCAAAAGTTAATTTATTTCACTAATGCAACTTAAAAGGTGAAACTAATATATGAGATAGACTCATTACATGCAAAGCAAGATAGTTCAAGCCGTGATTTCTCATAATTGTGATGATTATGGCTTACAGCTCATGAAAACCCCAAATCCACAATCTCAGAAAATTAGAATATTGTGAAAAGATGCAATATTCTAGGCTCAAAGTGTACCGCTCTAATCAGCTAATTCAGCCATAACACCTGCAAAGGGTTCCTGAGCCTTTAAATGATCTCTCAGTCTGGTTCAGTAGGAATCACAATCATGGAAAAGACTGCTGACCTGACAGTTGTGCAGAAAACCATCAATAGGGAGGGAAAGCCTCAAAAGGTTATTGCAAAAGAAGTTGGATGTTCCCAAAGTGCTGTATCAAAGCATATTAATAGAAAGTTATGTTGAAGGGAAAAGTGTGGAAGAAAAAGGTGCACAAGCAGCAGGGATGACCACAGCCTGGAGAGGATTGTCAGGAAAAGGCCATTCAAAAGTGCTGGGGACTTTCAAAAGAGCCACCACACACAGACGGATCCTGGACATGGGCTTCAAATGTCGTATTCTTCTTGTCAAGCCACTCTTGAACAACAAACAACGTCAGAAGCGTCTTACCTGGGGTAAAGAAAAACAAACCTGTGGCTCAGTGGTCCAAAGTCCTCTTTTCTGATGAGAGCAAATTTCATCTCATTTGGAAACCAAGGACTCAGAGTATGGAGGAAGAATGGAGAGGCACACACTGCAAGATGCTTGAAGTCCAGTGCGAAGTTTCCACAGTCTGTGTTGATTTGGGGAGCCATGTCATCTGCTGGTGTTGATCCACTGTGCTTTATTAAGTCCAGGGTCAATGCAGCCATCTACCAGGAGATTTTGGAGCACTTCATGCTTCCTTCCGCAGATGAGCTCTATGGGGATGCTGACTTCATTTTCCAGCAGGACTTGGCACCTGCCCACACTGCCAAAAGCACCAAAACCTGGTTCAATGACTGTGGGATTACTGTGCTTGATTGGCCAGCAAACTTGCTTGACCTGAACCCTATAGAGAATCTATGGGGGATTGCCAAGAGAAAGATGAGGGACATGAGACCGAACAATGCAGAAGAGCTGAAGGCCGCTATTGAAGCATCCTGGTCTTCCATAACACCTCAAAAGTGCCACAGGCTGATAGCTTCCATGCCACACCACATTGAGGCAGTAATTGCTGCAAAAGGGGCCCAAACCAAGTACTGAGTACATACAGTATGCATGCTTATACTTTTCAGAGGTCCGATATTGTTCTACCGGTATGTACAATCCTTGTTTTATTGATTGCATGTAATATTCTAATTTTCTGAGATTGTGGATTTGGGGTTTTCATGAGCTGTAAGCCATAATCATCACAATTATGACAAATCACGTCTTGAACTATCTTGCTTTGCATGTAATGAGTCTATCTCATATATTAGTTTCATCTTTTAAGTTGCATTAGTGAAATAAATGAACTTTTGCATGATATTCTAATTTTTCGAGTTTCACCTGTATATAACTATTTAAATTCTAGTTAAACACATGAAAAACTATTGCATTCTTTTCAAAATCATTTTTTTAAAGGACTTTTACAGACTTTCCAGGAAGCCAAATATATTCAGCCACTGCAAAAGTATAACATGGCAGCTAATTAAAAGGAGATGATAGTCAAAACTAATGTTTGACAGTTGAGACATGCAGGCCCATTTATCAAGCTCCGTATGGAGCTTGAAGGGCCGTGTTTCTGGCGAGTCTTCAGACTCGCCAGAAACACAAGTTATGAAGCAGCGGTCTAAAGACCGCTGCTTCATAACCCTGTCCGCCTGCTCTGAGCAGGCGGACAGGAACCGCCGGAAATCAACCCGATCGAATACGATCGGGTTGATTGACAGCTCCCTGCTGGCGGCCGATTGGCCGCGAGTCAGCAGGGGGCGGCGTTGCACCAGCAGCTCTTGTGAGCTGCTGGTGCAATGTTAAATGTGGAGAGCGTATTGCTCTCCGCATTTAGCGAGGTCTTGCGGACCTGATCCGCAGTGTCGGATCAGGTCCGCAAGCCCTTTGATAAATGGGCCCCAGAGCATGCAGTTTTGACAAACTTTTCAATTTTCTTCTGTTATAAACATTGCTCCATTCTCAATGTATCTTTTGTTGAAAGTAAGTAGCAGATTAAGGAGTACAAAAAACATAGAAACCTGGTTGCAGGTAAGTATAACCCCACTTTAAGAGAAGGCTCTCTAGCTTGCTGGATTTAGAAGAGCAGTTTATTAAGACAAACACACCTCTGTCAGTTATTTGCCTGACAGCAAAGTGTGTGTATGAATGGGTTAGTGCTCCAAAACAGCTCTGCAAACAGTTAGAAAAGTTGGCATCCGCTTACCCCATACCATCTGTGCCGTCCGGTCTTCGGATATGCTGGTCAGGTTTCCGTGTAACGCCGTAATTTTCAGGCTCCCCGCTCTGTGCAGGAACACAGGATCTAGTAGAAGTGTCTGTTTCTCCTCAATACCCTCTTTCGCACGTCACTTGTAAGCATGCCTTCCTGTTGGCTGCTTCACGCTGTCACTCACCTGATCAAATCCAATCCAGTATGCAGGAGACTCGTTGCTGAACCTGCTTGAACGCTGTAGCTGTGCTCACTCTAAAAGTCAGATATATTGGCATAAACAGAGTGACAAGGAGCACCAGATAAGATAAAATCCACTTTTATTTAAAAATTTGATTTCAAGCTTGGAGTATGGCCAAGGGCCAAAACGCATCAGCTGTAACTGACCTCTATGTTTTATTGCAAGTCATGTTGACTACTTCGATTTAACCCTTTAAGGACACAGCTTTCAGTTTGCTCAATTGTTTTATGACGGAAAAAATCTGTCATATGTCCTTAAGAGGTTAAATGAATTTGAAAGGATTTTATCTTAGCTGGTGCTCCTTGTCACTCTGTTTATGCCGATATAACTTTTGTTGAAACATATACCTAAATAGGCTCAGTGGCAGCATTGCTTGGATCTAGTTGCACTGCTAGGATCTAGATGGTGATTAGTGGCTATACACATATGCCTCTTGTCAATGGCTCACTAGTAGTGATCAGATAGCTCCCAGTTGTGCATAGTTGCTCTAGAGCTGAGTTAAAATACATGCTTATATGCATGCAACAGTACAAAAATAATTGATCTAACATATTAGAGAATTTTCTTTTTTCATGTTTAGGTCTGTCTAATTAGTTAGTATTTATTATGATTATCTTATGAGTTTGATTGTAGATATGTTACTTAAAGGGACATAATACTCATATGATAAATCACTTCAAACTGATACAGTATAACTGTAAAAAGCTGACAGGAAAATATCACCTGAGCATCTCTATGTAAAAAAAGAAGATATATTACCTCACAATTTCCTCAGCTCAGCAGAGTAAGTTCTGTGTAAAAAGTTATACTTCAGCTGCTGGTTAGCTGCAGAAATGAACAACAGACAATCAGCATCAGCAGTGCTGAGGTCATGAACTGTTTTACTGAGATCTCATGAGATTTCACTTAACTCTCATGAGATTTCATAGTAAACGTCCTTAAACTGAATAGGTAAATAAGATGAGTGTGCACAAAGCTCACTCCCTTGGCTTTTCCCGGGACAGACATACTGATTTACTGCTTAGAAGTCCTTTACAATGGGATGTGGCTATTGAAGAACTTTTGAGGTAAAATATCTTTCTTTTTTTACATAGAGATGTTCAGGTGATATTTTCTAGTCAGCTTTTTACAGCTATGCTGCATCACTTTCAAGTGTTTCAACATTTGGGTATCATTGCCCTTTAACCATTAGGATTCAATTAATCAAGCTGCAGGTGCAGTTTTGGAATATCTGCTTCTTAATCTCTCTGCCATCTCTAAGGTAGAGTTAAATTATCGCAGACTGATTCATCCAGAATTACTGACAAGTCATGGTCTTGCATGATTGGTTACATGAGAACAGGGGAGTGACAGCATAAGAACGTGCTTATGCAATGTTAAAAGCGGATAGAGTGTGCATGCATTAGTGTGTGCTTATGATGAGTCTCAATTAAAAAAAGAGAGAGAGAGAAAAATATATATAAAAAAGTAACTCTATATCTAATACACTTGTGTGGTACTTTAAATTATTCTCCAAAATATAAATAATATTTTATGATTAGAAAACATCCCAGATAATTTTATTCTGAGTACATATTGCTTCTAATTATAGGTTTTAAGTAGGATACACTTGAGTTAAATGTTAAATAATATAGTTAAAGAAACATTCAAGTTTGGCAGTATACTATAACTGTACATCTCCAGAATACCGCAGCTGCTGCTATAGGACACTTTTGAAAAAACACAGCTTTAGCTGACACCAAGGGCGCGATCCGATATAGATCGCAGTTTGCGGCGCAAGCGAGGGAACCCGCGTCGCCCGCAGTTTCAGCTCGCAACTCGAGCCATCCAATATGCGGCGCCGTCACTTGCTAAAGTGGCGCAAGTCTCACAAACCAGCGATGTCCAGAAATCTGCGTAAGTACAGATTTTTGGAGTCGCCAGTGACTTGCACCACGTTAGAAACTGCCGGCGCCTACAAAACCTGACTAAAGACTAAATCACCTGCACTGTCTAACAAGCCTCCTAAACATAGCCCGACACGTCTAACCCTCTATCCGCTATCCCCCCTCACTAGCCTAACAATAAAAATAAGTTATTAACCCCTAAACCGCCGCTCCCGTACCCCGCCGCAACCTAATAAAGTTATTAACCCCTAAACCGTCGCTCCCGTACCCCGCCGCCAGCTATATTAAATCTATAACCCCCTAAAGTGAGCCCCTAACACCGCCGCCATCTCTATTAAAATTATTAACCCCTAATGTAAGCCCCTTACACCGCCGCCATCTCTATTAAAATTATTAACCCCTAATGTAAGCCCCTAGGGCCACCATCTCTATTAAAATTATTAACCCCTAATCTAATCCCCCTATACCGCCGCCAGCTATATTAATATTATTAACCCCTAATGTAAGCCCCTTACACCGCCGCCATCTCTATTAAAATTATTAACCCCTAATGTAAGCCCCTAACACCGCCGCCATCTCTATTAAAATTATTAACCCCTAATCTAATCCCCCTATACCGCCGCCAGCTATATTAATATTATTAACCCCTAATGTAAGCCCCTTACACCGCCGCCATCTCTATTAAAATGATTAACCCCTAATTTAATCTACCTACCCCGCCGCCAACTATGTTATCTATATTAACCCTAAGTATATTATAGTCAATATAGTTATTACATTATATATATATTAACTATATTAACCCTAATTATATTAGGGTTAATATAGTTACTATAGTATTTATATTAACTATATTAACTCTATCTAACCCTAACACCCCTAACTAAATTTATATTAAATTAATCTAATTCATATTATAAACTAAAATATTCCTATTTAAATCTAAATACTTACCTATAAAATAAACCCTAAGATAGCTACAATATAATTAATAATTACATTGTAGCTATGTTAGGGTTAATATTTATTTTACAGGTAAATTGTTAATTATTTTAACTAGGTCTAATAGCTATTAAATAGTTATTAACTATTTAATAGCTACCTAGTTAAAATAATTACCCAATTACCTGTAAAATAAATCCTAACCTAAGTTACAAATGCACCTACACTATCAAGAAATTAAATAAACTACAAATATCTATCTAAAAATACAATTAAATTAACTAAACTAAATTACACAAAAAACCAAACACTAAATTACAAAAAATAAAAAAAAATTACAAGATTTTTAAGCTAATTACACCTATTCTAAGCCCCCTAATAAAATAATAAAGCCCCCCAAAATAAAAAAATTCCCTGCCCTATTCTAAATTAAAAAAAGTTCAAAGCTCTTTACCTTACCAGCCCTTAAAAGGGCCTTTTGTGGGGCATGCCCCAAAGAATTCAGCTCTTTTGCATTTGAATCAGCCAATCAGATTCAAGTTCAATCCGATTGGCTGAACCATTCAGCCAATCGGATTGAACTTGAATCTGATTGTCTGATTCAATCAGCCAATCAGATTTTTGTAACTTAATTCCGATTGGCTGATAGAATCCTATCAGCCAATCGGAATTCGGCGGACGCCATCTTGGATGACGTAATTTAAAGGTACCTCATTCGTCGTTCAGTCATCGGCCGGGATGGATGCTCCGCGGCGGCGGAGCCAAGAAAGAAGATTGAAGATGCCGCCGGAAGGATGAAGACTTTGCTGCCGCTTGGAGGAAGACGTCGCCGGAGGAAGAATTCTTCTTTGCCGCTTGGAACAAGACATCGCCCGGATCGGATGAGGAGTTCGGCCCGGTGTGGTGAAGACAAGGTAGGGAGATCTTCAGGGGGGTAGTGTTAGGCTTTTTTAAGGGGGGTTTGGGTGGGTTTAGAATAGGGGTATGTGGGTGGTGGGTTGTAATGGGGGGGTATTGTATATGTTTTTAAATGCAAAAGAGCTGAATTCTTTGGGGCATGCCCCACAAAAGGCCCTTTTAAGGGCTGGTAAGGTAAAGAGCTTTGAACTTTTTTTAATTTAGAATAGGGCAGGGAATTTTTTTATTTTGGGGGGGCTTTATTATTTTATTAGGGGGCTTAGAATAGGTGTAATTATCTTAAAAATCTTGTAATCTTTTTTTTATTTTTTGTAATTTAGTGTTTGTTTTTTTGTGTAATTTAGCTTAGTTAATTTAATTGTATTTTTAGATAGATATTTGTAGTTTATTTAATTTCTTGATAGTGTAGGTGTATTTGTAACTTAGGTTAGGATTTATTTTACAGGTAATTGGGTAATTATTTTAACTAGGTAGCTATTAAATAGTTAATAACTATTTAATAGCTATTAGACCTAGTTAAAATAATTAACAATTTACCTGTAAAATAAATATTAACCCTAACATAGCTACAATGTAATTATTAATTATATTGTAGCTATCCTAGGGTTTATTTTATAGGTAAGTATTTAGATTTAAATAGGAATATTTTAGTTTATAATATGAATTAGATTAATTTAATATAAATTTAGTTAGGGGTGTTAGGGTTAGATAGAGTTAATATAGTTAATATAAATACTATAGTAACTATATTAACTATATTAACCCTAATATAATTAGGGTTAATATAGTTAATATATATAATGTAATAACTATATTAACTATAATATACTTAGGGTTAATATAGATAATATAGCTGGCGGCGGGGTAGGTAGATTAAATTAGGGGTTAATAATATTAATATAGGTGACGGCGGTATAGGGGGATTAGATTAGGGGTTAATAATTTTTATATAGGTGGCGGCGGTTTTAGGGGTCAGATTAGGGGATAGATAAAGTAGATTGCGGCGGTTTTAGGGGCTCACAGTAGGGGGTTAGTTTATGTAGATGGCGGCGGGGTCCGGGAGTGGAGGTTTAGGGGTTAATAACTTTATTAGGGATTTCGGGGGGGGATCGCGGTTGACTGGTAGATAGACATTGCGTATGCGTTAGGTGTTAGGTTTTATTTAGCAGATCGCGGGTGACAGGTAGATAGACATTGCGCATGCGTTAGGTGTTAGGTTTATTTTCTAGCTAGTTTAGGGAGTTACGGGGCTCCAATAGTCAGCGTAAGGCTTCTTACGGCTGCTTTTTGTGGCGAGGTGAAAACGGAGTAAGTTTTCTCCATTTTCGCCACGTAAGTCCTTACGCTGCATATTGGATACCAAACTGCGCTGGTTTGGTATACCTGCCTATAGCCCAAAAAACTACGGGCGATGGCAGAAATATACGGGTGTAACTTCTAGGTTACGCAGTATATGTGATACCAAACCAGCGCAAATATTGGCGTCGCCGGCTTTTGCGGGCGACGATTTTTATCGGATCGACCCCAAAGATCTGCACAATTTGCCCTAACATAAGTGGTGACTGCTGTGCAAAGAGCATTAATGCCTGTGTTCACATTGCTTAATACAGCATTAAAAATGCTAAGACAAACTTGTTTTGCTTTGTAAAGTGCCTTCAATAAATAAAATATTGTAGGTCATTATGGGATATATTCGTAAGAAACAACAGGACATTCAGCAAAGAAATTATTTCCCAAGGGTTTTCAAATAATTCCCAAAAGACAATGCAAAAACAGAAGCATTAGCTTTGCATAAGTATATTTTTGTATTTTTTTCATAGTGCTCAGAAATCAAATATCATAAAAGCTTGTTAATAGTATATGGATAAATAGATTATTAGGAAATAGGCAAAAGTTCATTCTGTTGAATACTGAATTTCAGAAACTAGTGCATGATTATGTGTCATGAATGTAAATAACACTCATATAATATTAAAATAATAATGTTTAGTAATTATTACATTAGGTCATTTATTTATCATACTGAGAGATAACATTTTACAATATTTGTACTTCAAGGATTGCATTTCGATATTCTTTTTAATTGCAATAAGAAGTAGTAGGTTGATTTCTAAATAAAAGATTTTTGTTATATTTCCTTGTACTGCAAAGTGGAAAAGTACATAAAAACTTTTATTGAAAGAACTGTTCCAGGCATTAAATCAAACTTACAGAGGCAGACAATTATGTTTCTCATGTAAATGGTGTACTATGTGAGAAATGATAGAATATTGCCGGCTATGTGATTGAATCATAAATCTTACGTGGCATTTGAATGATGTTCAAACCAAAGAATTGTGTGCTTCACAATAATGTCTTTTGTTTCAAAATGAAATCCTGTTCAGGGGTTTAATAAGAGTTTTATAATGAACTATAAAGTACTTGTAAAAATTACATTCACAATAACTAGGGCTTAAAGTACAAAAGTATTTTTTTTTTAAGTTAGGTTCTTTAAATTTATAAGTTATGCATTTCTCACTTAAAAGAAAAGTAACAGTTGTGACATATTTACTTATTTTTCTGTCTTTCTTCCTGAGATTAAGGTACAGATTGAAAGGGAAAAAAAAATATTGATAAATAAATAAACTTTAGGACCAAAAATAGACACCTGACCATCACACCTATATAAATTGTTGGGCATCCCATTCCAAAACCATGGGTCTTAATGGAATTGACCCTGCATTGCAGCTATAACAGCCGCAACTCTTCTGGGAAGGCTTTTCATAGGATTTTGGAGTGTGTATGTGAGAACTGGTGCCCATTCAGCCAAAAGAGTATTTGTGAGGTCAGGCACTGATGCTGGATCAGAAGGTCTGGCTTGCAATCAGCTTTCTACTTTATTTCAAATGTATTCATTGTGGTTGAGGTCAGGACTGTGTGTAGGCTACTAGAGTTCTTCCACATCAAACTCACCAAACCATTTCTTTATGTACCTTGCTTTGTGCACTGGGGCACAGTTATGTTGGAACAGGAAGGAGCCTTCCGCAAACTATTGCCACAAATTTAAAAACACCCAATTGTCTAAAACATAATTTTATGCTGTAGCATTAAGGTAATCCTTCACTGGAACCAAGGGGCCTTTCCCAAACCCTGAAAAAACCCAGACTATTAGCCCTCTTCCACCAAACGTTATAGTATGCACTTTATATTCCATTAGGTTGCATTCTCCTGGCATCTGCCACACCCAGATGCTTTCTTCAAAGTGAGGGATAGTAAAGTGTAAACACTTTCCCACTGCTCCAGAGTCCAGTAGTGCTGTGGTTTACACCACTCCAGATGAAGCTTGGCATTGCACATGTTGTTGGTATGCTTGTGTACAGCTGCTCAGCAATGAAATCGATTTCATGAAACTCCTGATACACTATTCTTGCGCTAATGTTACTTCCAAAGGCAGTTTGAAACTTTGTAGTGAGTGAAGCAACAGATAGGTGAACTTTAGTCACTATTCAAAATTCGCACACTGGTTACACTTGCAGGACTTTACACAGATTTATTTATCTTGGGAGATGTCTACCAAAGTTAACTGTTTTCTAATCTATTAGCAAACCATCACTACTACTATATTATGCTATAAAACATATTCTTCCTTTGTATCAAGTTATGGATGATGAATAAGAATATCCCATATAAGGTGTCTTTTGTGAAATTGTTGCAGAATGGGGGATTTTGAAACTGCAGCAATGTTATTGAGAAAGACATAGGAAGCAAACAAATCCTAAAAACTTTAATGATGAAAAAACATTGACAGGACGGTCCTGTTAAACACCAAAAGAAAAAAAATAACAAAGAAAAAAACAATTTAGTCTCAGATTACAAATGGAGTGCTACTGATAGTGCAGGGTATGTTTATGTATGTGTACAAATGTACATGCACACATACATATATACACACATACAAATATACAAAACTATATTTCTCCAACATTGGTGTGTCCTGTCCACGGCGTCATCCTTACTTGTGGGATATCTCTTCCCCAACAGGAAATGGCAAAGAGTCCCAGCAAAGCTGGCCATATAGTCCCTCCTAGGCTCCGCCCACCCCAATCATTCTCTTTGCCATTGCACAGGCAACATCTCCACGGAGATGGTTAAGAGTTTTTTTGGTGTTTAAATGTAGTTTTTATTCTTCTATCAAGTGTTTGTTATTTTAAAATAGTGCTGGTATGTACTATTTACTCTGAAACAGAAAAGGATGAAGATTTCTGTTTGTGAGAGGAAGATGATTTTAGCAGACAGTAACTAAAATCGATTGCTGTTTCCACATAGGACTGTTGAGATGAAGTAACTTCAGTTGGGGGAAGCAGTTAGCAGACTTTTTCTGCTTAAGGTATGACTAGCCATATTTCTAACAAGACGATGTAATGCTGGAAGGCTGTCATTTCCCCTCATGGGGACCGGTAAGCCATTTTCTTAGTCAAACAAACAGAATAAAGGGCTTAATATGGGCTAAAAAACTGGTAGACATTTTTATGGGCTAAATCGATTGCTTTATTTGGGCATTTTATTCATATTTATGCTGACAATTTGCATTTATAAACTTGGGGAATGTTTATTAAACGGCAGGCACTATGTTAGACACCTTTTCCAGTCAGGGGGCCTTCCTAGTTGTAGACTGAGCCTCATTTTCGCGCCATTACTGCGCAGTTGTTTTTTGAGAGCAGGGCATGCAGATGCATGTGTGAGGATCTGAAATTTGCTGGAAAAGCTTCTAGAAGGCGTCAATTGGTATCGTATTCCCCTCTGGGCTTGGTTGGGTCTCAGCAAAGGCTATAGCTGGGACTGTATAGGGGTTAAATATGTAAACGGCTCCGGTTCCGTTATTTTAAGGGTTAAAGCTCTGAAATTTGGTGTGCAATACTATTAATGCTTTAAGACACTGTGGTGAAATTTTGGTAATTTTTGAACAATTCCTTCATACTTTTTCACATATTCAGTAATAAAGTGTTTTCTGTTTAAAATTTAAAGAGACAGTAACGGTTTTGTTTTAAAACGTTTTTTGTGCTTTGTTGACAAGTTTAAGCCTGTTTAACATGTCTGTGCCTTCAGATAAGCTATGTTCTATATGTATGAAAGCCAATGTGTCTCCCCATTTAAATTTATGTGATAATTGTGCCATAGCGTCCAAACAAAGTAAGGACAGTACTGCCACAGATAATGAAATTGCCCAAGATGATTCCTCAGATGAGGGGAGTAAACATGATACTACATCATCTCCTACTGTGTCTACACCAGTTTTGCCCACACAGGAGGCCCCTAGTACATCTAGTGCGCCAATGCTTATTACCATGCAACAATTAACGGCTGTAATGGATAACTCCATAGCAAATATTTTATCCATAATGCCTACTTATCAGAGAAAGCACGATTGCTCTGTTTTAAACAATGAAGAGCAGGAGGGCGCTGATGATAATTGTTCTGTCATATCCTCACACCAATCTGAAAGGGCCATGAGGGAGGTTTTGTCAGATGGAGAAATTTCAGATTCAGGAAAAATTTCTCAACAAGCTGAACCTGATGTTGTGACATTTAAATTTAAATTAGAACATCTCCGCGCACTGCTTAAGGAGGTGTTATCTACTCTGGATGATTGTGACAACTTGGTCATTCCAGAGAAATTATGCAAGATGGACAAGTTCCTAGAGGTTCCGGTGCACCCGACGCTTTTCCTATACCCAAGCGGGTGGCGGACATAGTAAATAATGAGTGGGAAAAGCCCGGCATACCTTTTGTTCCCCCCCCTATATTTAAGAAATTATTTCCTATGGTCGACCCCAGAAAGGACTTATGGCAGACAGTCCCTAAGGTCGAGGGGGCAGTTTCTACTCTAAACAAACGCACTACTATTCCTATCGAAGATAGTTGTGCTTTCAAAGATCCTATGGATAAAAAATTGGAAGGTTTGCTTAAAAAGATTTTTGTACAGCAAGGTTACCTTCTACAACCCATTTCGTGCATTGTTCCTGTCACTACAGCAGCGTGGTTCTGGTTCGAGGAACTAGAAAAGTCGCTCAGTAGAGAGACTCCATATGAGGAGGTTATGGACAGAGTTCACGCACTTAAATTGGCTAACTCTTTTATTTTAGATGCCGCTTTGCAATTAGCTAGATTAGCGGCGAAAAATTCAGGGTTTGCTATCGTGGCGCGCAGAGCGCTTTGGCTAAAGTCTTGGTCAGCGGATGTGTCATCCAAGACAAAATTGCTTAACATCCCTTTCAAAGGTAAAACTCTATTTGGACCAGAATCGAAAGAGATTATTTCAGACATCACTGGGGGAAAGGGCCACGCCCTTCCACAAGATAGGCCTTTCAAGGCCAAAAATAAGTCTAATTTTCGTTACTTTCGTAATTTCGGGAACGGACCGGCCTATAATTCTGCATCCTGTAAGCAAGAGAGTAATGCCTCACAACCCAAACCAGCCTGGAAACCGATGCAAGGCTGGAACAAGGGTAAGCAGGCCAAAAAGCCTGCCGCTGCTAACAAAACAGCATGAAGGAGTAGTCCCCGATCCGGGACCGGATCTAGTGGGGGGCAGACTCTCTCTCTTTGCTCAGGCTTGGGCAAGAGATGTTCAGGATCTCTGGGTGCTAGAAATAGTTTCTCAAGGTTATCTCCTGGAATTCAAGGAACTACCCCCAAGGGGAAGGTTCCACATGTCTCACTTATCCTCAAACCAAATAAAGAGACAGGCGTTCTTACATTGTGTAGAAGACGTGTTAAAGATGGGAGTGATACACCCAGTTCCAATAAAGGAACAAGGAATGGGATTTTATTCCAATCTGTTCGTAGTTCCCAAAAAAGAGGGAACTTTCAGACCAATTTTGGATTTGAAGATCCTAAACAAATTTCTCAGGGTACCATCGTTCAAGATGGAAACCATTCGAACGATTCTACCCACTATCCAGGAAAGTCAATTTATGACTACCGTGGATCTAAAGGATGCGTACCTACATATTCCTATCCACAAAGAACATCATCAGTTCCTAAGGTTCGCTTTTCTGGACAAGCATTACCAGTTTGTGGCCCTCCCATTCGGGTTAGCCACTGCTCCAAGGATTTTCACAAAGGTGCTAGGGTCCCTTCTAGCGGTTCTACTTGGACGACATTCTAATACAAGCGTCGTCCCTGTCAAAAGCAAAGGCTCATACAGACATCGTTCTGGCCTTTCTCAGATCACACGGATGGAAGGTGAACATAGAAAAAAGTTCTCTGTCTCCGTCGACAAGAGTTCCCTTCTTGGGAACAATAATAGATTCCTTAGAAATGAGGATTTTTCTGACAGAGGTCAGAAAATCAAAACTTCTAAGCTCTTGTCAAGTTCTTCATTCTGTTCCCCGTCCTTCCATAGCGCAGTGCATGGAAGTAGTAGGGTTGATGGTTGCAGCAATTGACATAGTTCCTTTTGCACGAATTCATCTAAGACCATTACAACTGTGCATGCTCAAACAGTGGAATGGGGACTATACAGACTTGTCTCCAATGATTCAAGTAGATCAGAAGACCAGAGATTCACTCCGTTGGTGGCTGACCCTGGACCATCTGTCCCAGGGAATGAGCTTCCGCAGACCAGAGTGGGTCATTGTAACGACCGACGCCAGTCTAGTGGGCTGGGGCGCGGTCTGGGAATCCCTGAAAGCTCAGGGTCTATGGTCTCGGGAAGAGTCTCTTCTCCCGATAAACATTCTGGAACTGAGAGCGATATTCAATGCTCTCAGGGCTTGGCCTCAACTAGCAAAGGCCAGATTCATAAGGTTCCAATCAGACAACATGACGACTGTTGCGTATATCAATCATCAGGGGGGAACAAGGAGTTCCCTGGCGATGAAAGAAGTGACCAAAATAATTCAATGGCCGGAGGATCACTCCTGCCACCTGTCTGCGATCCACATCCCAGGTGTGGAAAACTGGGAGGCGGATTTTCTGAGTCGTCAGACATTCCATCCGGGGGAGTGGGAACTCCACCCGGAGATCTTTGCCCAAATAACTCAATTATGGGGCATTCCAGACATGGATCTGATGGCGTCTCGTCAGAACTTCAAGGTTCCTTGCTACGGGTCCAGATCCAGGGATCCCAAGGCGACTCTAGTAGATGCACTAGTAGTATCTTGGACCTTCAACCTAGCTTATGTATTTCCACCGTTTCCTCTCATTCCCAGGCTGGTAGCCAGGTTCAATCAGGAGAGGGCCTCGGTGATCTTGATAGCTCCTGCGTGGCCACGCAGGACTTGGTATGCAGACCAGGTGAATATGTTATCGGTTCCACCATGGAAGCTACCTTTGAGACAGGACCTTCTTGTTCAGGGTCCATTCGAACATCCAAATCTGGTCTCCCTCCAGCTGACGGCTTGGAGATTGAACGCTTGATTCTATCGAAGCGTGGGTTTTCAGATTCTGTGATAGATACTCTGGTTCAGGCCAGAAAACCGGTAACTAGAAAGATTTACCATAAAATATGGAAAAGATATATCTGTTGGTGTGAATCCAAAGGATTCCCATGGAATAAGATAAAAATTCCTAAGATTCTCTCCTTTCTACAAGAAGGTTTGGAGAAAGGATTATCTGCAAGTTCTCTAAAGGGACAGATCTCTGCTTTATCTGTCTTACTACACAAAAGACTGGCAGCTGTGCCAGATGTTCAAGCATTTGTTCAGGCTCTGGTTAGGATCAAGCCTGTTTACAGACCTTTGACTCCTCCCTGGAGTCTAAATCTAGTTCTTTCAGTTCTTCAAGAAGTTCCGTTTGAACCTTTACATTCCATAGAAATTAAGTTACTATCTTGGAAAGTTTTGTTTTTGGTTGCAATTTCTTCTGCTAGAAGAGTTTCAGAGTTATCTGCTCTGCAGTGTTCTCCGCCCTATCTGGTGTTCCACGCAGATAAGGTGGTTTTGCGTACTAAGCATGGTTTTCTTCCTAAGGTTGTTTCTAACAAAAATATTAACCAGGAGATAGTTGTACCTTCTTTATGTCCGAATCCAGTTTCAAAGAAGGAACGTTTGTTACACAATTTGGACGTAGTCCGTGCTCTAAAATTCTATTTGGAGGCTACAAAAGATTTCAGACAAACATCTTCCTTGTTTGTTGTTTATTCTGGTAAAAGGAGAGGTCAAAAAGCGACTTCTATCTCTCTTTCCTTTTGGCTTAAAAGCATCATCCGATTGGCTTATGAGACTGCCGGACGGCAGCCTCCTGAAAGAATCACAGCTCACTCCACTAGGGCTGTGGCTTCCACATGGGCCTTCAAGAACAAGGCTTCTGTTGACCAGATATGTAAGGCAGCGACTTGGTCTTCACTGCACACTTTTGCCAAATTTTACAAATTTGATACTTTTGCTTCTTCGGAGGCTATTTTTGGGAGAAAGGTTTTGCAAGCTGTGGTGCCTTCCGTTCAGGTAACCTGATTTGCTCCCTCCCTTCATCCGTGTCCTAAAGCTTTGGTATTGGTTCCCACAAGTAAGGATGACGCCGTGGACTGGACACACCAATGTTGGAGAAAACAGAATTTATGCTTACCTGATAAATTACTTTCTCCAACGGTGTGTCCGGTCCACGGCCCGCCCTGGTTTTTTAATCAGGTCTGATGAATTATTTTCTCTAACTACAGTCACCACGGTACCATATGGTTTCCCCTATATATATTTCCTCCTGTCCGTCGGTCGAATGACTGGGGTGGGCGGAGCTTTGCTGGGACTCTTTGCCATTTCCTGTTGGGGAAGAGATATCCCACAAGTAAGGATGACGCCGTGGACCGGACACACCGTTGGAGAAAGTAATTTATCAGGTAAGCATAAATTCTGTTTTATATTTTTTTTATATATACACACCTTTGATACCTTCCTTGAGCCCTTATCACGTACCATATTCTTTCAAACAACTTTAACACCTTTTTTCTTTAAATGGAAATATTGAAATAGCTTCGCTCCAAAGAAAATGTTATTTTAAATTGAATATATATATATATATATATATATATAGTAGCAAAGTTCCAAGGTATATGCACTCTCACCACCTTCCTACAACTGCCAGGGTGCTCAAGACTCTAGAGTCTAGAGGGGAGTATAAACAGCAAAACAGAATGAAGCACTCACTGGCTTTAGACATCTGTGCAAAGTGTTAATTTGTGATGTTTCAGGACCTCAAACGTCCCTTCTTCTGATAATACAATAGTGCAAATGAGCAAGCTATAAAGGCCTGTAAACCCTTCCCCCTAGTTGTTAGCCAATCAGCTCCAACTGTGTGTACTGAGAAACCACCCATATAGGTGGCTCAGTTTATCAAAAAAAACTTTTCATTATCCTTAAAGTGCACAATTCAAAGTGATATAATACATAAAGTGTATTAACAAGTGAACAAATATAAAAATATAAAAATATAAGTTGTCACATATCCCCAGTGAACCAACGTCACAACAGATAAAACCTCTCCCAGATGGAAAACCCACCCGTATTGCACGCAGGTGGATCAGCCCAAAAGGCAGGGAAATCATTGGATACCTAGCAGCCACTCCTCTATGCTACGTGGGCATAGAAACCACTAACCAAACAATGACAACATGCTGGCCAAACCCCACAATGTCACACATCTCCATAGCGACCGCAGTCACAATAGATATGCATCTTAGAAAAAATCCTTGTCAGCCTGCTCGCATCAGAAGAGTCAAACACCCAATATAAATAAATTAAGGTGTACCCCAATCCACCATAGTGTATATTAGTAACATCAGATCAATACACAGTCAAGGCCAGACCCGCTTCGTACTTGAGTCAGATCATACGGTGTAACAGCCACACCTCCTGTCAGAGACCGAGATCATTATTTCGCTAGTGCTAGAGACCAGCCTTCTCATTGTCATCAAATATAAAACGCCCCCAGGGTTCTAATTGGATGATCAAGACGCGCCTCATATCAAAGACCACTAACCAAACAATAACAACAAGCCGGCCGCATCCCCATGATGTTACAGATCTCCATAGTGACCACAATCCCAATAGGTGTACATTTTAGCAAAAATTCATATCAGCCTGATCGCAGCTAAACAGACAAACACCCGATATAAGTACATGAAAGTGTACCCCAATCCACAATAATGTGTATTAGTAACAACAGATCACTACATGATCGGGGCCATCACCCGTAGAGTGCTGTCCACTGCATCATCTATATCCTATCCATAATACGGTCTGCCCCAGTAGGTGTCAACAGTGTCAAGAATCAACACCAGAAATAAAAACAATACTATCTCTTTTATTAACCCTTCTCCAGCATAGTGGCTTGACAAAGATTGTTTATACTTTTTGATAGACACTGCCTGTTGGTCATTGTAGTGTCCACCTCTATGTTCCAGTAAGAATCCTTTTAACATCGGTGATGGCCCCGATCATGTAGTAATCTGTTGTTACTAATACACATTGTTGTTGATTGGGGTACACTTTCATGTACTTATATTGGGTGTTTGTCTGTTTAGCTGCAATCAGGCTGATATGAATTTTTGCTAAGACGTACACCTATTGGGATTGTGGTCACTATGGAGATCTGTAACATCATGGGGGTGTGGCCGGCTTGTTGTTATTGTTTGGTTAGTGGTCTTTGATAGGAGGCGCGGTTTAATCATCCAATTAGAAACCTGGGGGTGTTTTATATTTGATGACAATGAGAAGGCTGGTCTCTAGCACTAGCGAAATAATGATCTTGGTCTCTGACAGGAGGCGCGGCTGTTACACTGTATGATCTGACTCGAGTACGAAGCGGATCTGGCCTTGACCGTGTATTGATCTGATGTTACTAATATACACTATGGTGGATTGGGGTACACCTTAATTTATTTATATCAGGTGTTTGTCTCTTCTGATGCAAGCAGGCTGACATGAATTTAAGCTAAGATGCATATCTATTGTGACTGCGGTCGCTATGGAAATGTGTGACGTCGTGGGGTGTGGCCAGCTTGTTGTCATTGTTTGGTTAGTGGTTTCTATGCCCATGTAGCATAGAGGAGTGGCTGCTAGGTATCCAATGATTTCCCTGCCTTTTGGGCTGATCCACCTGCGTGCAATATGGGTGGGTTTTCCATCTGGGAGAGGTTTTATCTGTGGTGACGTTGGTTCACTGGGGATATGTGACAACTTAGATTTTTATATTTTTATATTTGTTCACTTGTTATGACACTTTGGCCTCTAGTTATCAAGCCGTCAACCTCAAATACACTGGAATTCCACAGCGTATTTGTGGTAAGGCTGATTCGCCTAAGTTATCAAGCCCTACACACCGGCAAAAGTAGAATATAGTGACGTAAGCTTCGATCCGCCGGACTCAGTCCGACACAGATCGATTCTTACGTCACTCCAGATGTTCCGAACGCAAGCTCGGCACAATCTGACTACTTTTGGTAGTTATCAAAAAACTAGCAGGTACGCTCGGCACTTTTCCGGCCCAACGTACCTGGTTTTCAATCCGCAGCCCTGGAGGTGGCAGATCCCATAGGAATCAATGGGAGTCTGACCATAGCGAAAGTTCATGTTCGCTGCTGCCCGACATCCCATTGATTCCTATGGGAAGTGTGTACACCTAACACCCTAACATGTACCCCGAGTCTAAACACCCCTAATCTGCCCCCCTACACCGCCGCAACTATATTAAACATGTTAACCCCAAAACTGTTGCTCCCGGACCCCGCTGCAACTATAATAAATATGTTAACCCCTAAACCGCCGCTCCAGGACCCTGCCGCCACCTACATAATACCTATTAACCCCTATCCTGACCCCCTATACCGCCGCCAACTATAATAAATTTATTAACCCCTATCCTGCGGATCCCGGACCCCGCCGCAACTAAATAAATTGTTTAACCCCTAAACTGCTGCTCCAGGACCCCGCCGCCACCTATATTAAACTTATTAACCCCTAATCTGCTCCCCCTACACCGCCGCAACCTATAATAAAATTATTAACCCCTAAACCTTAGTCTAACACTAACCCTAACACCCCCCTATCTTAAATATTAATTAAATAAATCTAAATAAATATAACTCTTATTGAATTAATTATTCCTATTTAAAACTAAATACTTACCTATAAAATAAACCCTAATATAGCTACAATATTACTAATAATTATATTGTAGCTATTTTAGGATTTATTTTTATTTTACAGGCAAATTTAAATTTATTTTAACAAGGTACAATAGCTATTAAATAGTTATTAACTATTTAATAGCTACCTAGATAAAATAAAGTCAAATTTACCTGTAAAATAAAAACTAACCTAAGTTTCAATTACACCTAACACTACATTATAATTAAATAAATTATTCCTATTTAAAACTAAATACTTACCTGTAAAATAAACCCTAAGATAGCTACAATGTAATTAATAATTACATTGTAGCTATCTAAGGATTTATATTTATTTTACAGGTAACTTTGTATTTATTTTAACTAGGTACAATAGTTATTAAATAGTTATTAACTATTTAATAACGACCTAGCTAAAAGAAATACAAAATTACCTGTAAAATAAATCCTAACCTAAGTTACAATAAACCTAACACTACACTATCATTAAAATAATTAAATTAATTAACTACAAATACCTACAATTAAATACAATTAAATAAACTAACTAAAGTACAAAAAATAAAAAAACTAAGTTACAAAAAATAAAAAAATATTAAAAGATTTTTAAGCTAATTACACCTAATCTAAGCCCCCTACTAAAATAACAAAGCCCCCCAAAATAAAAAAAATGCTCTACCCTATTCTAAATTACAAAACTTAACAGCTCCATTACCAGCCCTTAAAAGGGCCTTTTGCGGGGCATGCCCCAAAGTAATCAGCTCTTTTGCATGTTAAAAAAAATACAACCCCCCCAACATTAAAACCCACCACCCACATACCCCTACTCTAACCCACCCAAACCCACCTTAAAAAAACCTAACACTAACCCCCTGAAGATCTCCCTACCTTGAGTCGTCTTCAGCCAGCCGACCACCGATGGAACAGAAGAGGACATCCGCAGCGGCCGAAGTCATCATCCAAGGGGAGCTGAAGAGGTCTTCCATCCGATAGAAGTCTTCATCCATGCGGCATCTTCAATCTTCATCCATCTGGAGCGGAGCCTTCTTCAAACGAGCCAACGCGGAGCCATCCTCTTCCAACGATGCCTACTCAACGAATGGATATTCCTTTAAGTGACGTCATCCAAGATGGCATCCCTTGAATTCCGATTGGCTGATAGGATTCTATAAGAAAATCGGAATTAAGGTAGGAAAACCATTTAACCTAGGAACGTGAAATTTGGATGGTACCTTGTTTTTATGACGTAGGCACCCAGTAAGGAAGGATTTTTTGAAATTACGTATTTAAGGGGGGGGGGGAATGGGGGGAATATTTTATGAGGATAACTATATTTCAAAAAACAAACATGTTACAGACGTGAAAATTGGTATTTAGATTCTCCTTTAAAAATTAAAGAAACATGTTTTACCATTTCCCAAAAAAAAAACCTTTTGCCTGCCTTATATATTTGAGCCCTTATAACTTTTTAATGCAATATTTAAGTATTTATTTATCAGACAGTGTTAATATGAGTGTAACTGTACAGTTAAATGTATTTTTCATATTTTTGTGCTACTTTTTGTCTTAAGTAACAATTAACTAGAGATCTGTAGTCAGGGTCGTCTTTAACACAGGGCAAAATGGGCTTCTGCCCAGGGCCCAGTCTTTGTTGAGGGTCCCAGAGTCCTAAAAAAAAATTTAAAAATATTTTGGTTCATGCCAGATTGCTAATGTCATGTGACATGGGGGGCACACGCAGTCAGTCCTAATACTGTCACAGTCAAAAGTGCTCTGCTTATATTTATTTGTGAGAAATTGTGCCAGACCATGACGGAGTCATGTGACATGCCAAGCTAGTGACGTGCTGTTTTAGATGTTCACTGTGCAGCACTGAATGCTAAGCCCTAACTCGGCATCCAGCCAATCCCACTGCATCAGAAAAGGTCCTACTGGGGTTACCACTGTTACTAGGTAACTGCTCTGGTGGTAGGGATTGTTTCTGGGTAGGACTGACTGTAGGCGCATAGAGCAGAAAGCTGGAGTGGCAGGCACGTGAGGATTTGAGCATCTGTGCATCTGTGCAATTGCACACACTGCTCTCTTCAGTCTTAAGGCTGTGTGACTCGTCTCACACTGTATCCATGCAGCCTTGGACAGACAGCATCCAGTCTGCTGGTCCCTGCTCTTTCTGCTGTGGCCCTGATTAAACTAACTGAAGTTTGTTAGGGGAAGAATGCTTTGTAGAAAGGTGTCAGTGGGAAGAATTAGTGAGTGCACACATGCCCCTCCCCCATGCAGCATTATCTAGTGTAGTGTGAGAGGGAAATTTTTCCTAGCAATGAGGTGACATGTGCTGCTGTGGCTGATGTATAGTGTCATGCTGACACTTTACACATTAAGGTAAGGTTTATTTTATAGTTTTTTTTTTTCTCTCTGTTTCAGATTCTACAGCTTCCCATAGTAGTTCTGCTGTTCAGTCAGTCAGTAAACGTATATTTGTCTGCACCGCCATGCTTCCTCCTCAGTCTTTACCTTGTTGTGCTCCTGTTGGCTGCCCTAACTTTTTTAACCAGCTAACCTCACACCAGAATCACATTCAAAGCATATTAAATTAATCCACAGTGGAGGAATTTATATATTTATTTACTTATTAGAACTGCTTAGGTTCAGTTTCCATATTGCAATTTATTTCCTTTTTTTAAATGATTAGCCCAGCAGTGGATGATCCACTGCTGGGCTAATAATTTTAAAAAAAACTATAAAATAAATTAATTTAGTTGTTTTTTGGGATGTTGGGGTTGAGAGCGAAATTGCATGGGGGGGGGGGGGGCAAGAAAATGTTTGCCCAGGGTCCAGTCAATATTAATGATGGCCCTGTTTGTAGTCATGCTAATCCGACACACGTTAAATTTGATTGCACTCAAGTCAACGCATTTATTTTTAACTCTTAATATGGGTGCTACTTCCGATGCACACAAAGAGCTGCGATATATGCTTTATCACTCACGTGCAACAGTTAGTGCACCACTCATAATCTAGCATAGATTAGTCCCAGGTTTTCTAGGTACAGTGTCTGCCCAGAATATACATTGTCATTGCTTTGCAGAACTTAATTTGTCATTTCTCAGGCCTTGTGCATAATGCCATTGCATAGTCCCATAATCTTATATGATATAACTTTATTTTATAACTTTGTGGATTACCATGTATTCTTGTTGCTCTGCAGTTGGGTTTCTATTTAACTATATGTACTTCTTTAACTATTCATAAATTTATGTATCATATATATTTTTTTAATTATGTAAATATACAAACAATGGGCTCGATTACAAGTGAGGCACAAACGATTTTAGGCTAGCGCAATCAGAATTTTGTGATCCATTTTTCTTCCTCTGAAATAGTCTTTTCCACTTCAATCCCTACCGCGATCTAAGAGCTGTGGTAAACTGGGTTCAGAAATTAAAATGTTGCACAAAACATAACAAAAATACATTACAAAGTACACTTACACCCAAAAAAATATTATATTAACCCCTAAACCACCATCCCCAATCACAAACACTAAATAATACTATTAACCCCTAAACCACCATCAACCCACATCACAAACTACATAAATAAATATTTACCCCTAAACCACCATCCCCAATCACAAACACTAAATAATACTATTAACCCCTAAACCACCATCAACCCACATCAGAAACTACATAAATAAATATTTACCTCTAAACCACAATCCCCCAAATACATAAATAAATAATATTGAGCCATTAAAACTGGAGCCGTAAGCTACCGAAGCGGCCTACAGCTAAAAGTAATTTACGGCTCCATTTTATTATTAGGTTTCCATTGAAAAGGTTTCTGCTTTGCGAGCGGTCGCTCTTTTTGTGTAGGTATAAGTTAGAGTTGTGTTAACGCTTCCACCCGGTGCCAGATTTCTAAAACATTAATAGGTTACTATGGTAACCCGACCTTACACTTCACTCGATCGCATATTCGGTGCTGCATACAAGTGCGGCACCGTATATTTTACCCGTCGCTCACTGCTAAAATAAAATCAAACACCTAACGCTTGCGTGATATCTACCTCTCAAGCGCAACCCCCCACCGCAATAAATAATGCATTAACACCTAATCTGCCAACCCCCATACCGCAAAGTATCTATCAAAGTTACTACCCCTAAACCGCCATCCCCCCACAATGCAAACTATCTATTAAATCTATTAACCCCTAATCCACCATGCCCCCACAACGCAAACTAATAAATGTATTAACCCCTAATCCACCATGCCCCCACAATGCAAACTATCTATTTAAAGGGACACTCAGGTTTTATTAAATTTTCAAGATTCAGATACAGCATGTATCTTTAAACAACTTTCCAATTTACTTCCATTAAAAAAAATCTGCACATTCTTTTATATTTACACTTTTTGAGTCACCAGCTCCTACTGAGCATGTGCAAGAACTCACAGACTATACGTATATGCATTTGTGATTGGCTGATTGCTATCACATGGTACAGGGGGAGTGGCAGTATACATAAATTTGAAATGTGTTAGAAAATAATCTACTACTCATTTGAAATTCAGAGTAAATGCTATTGTATTGTCTTGTTATCTTGCATTTGTTGATTATGCAAATCTACTGTGTTTACTGGTCCTTTAATCTATTAACCCCCTAATTCACCATGCCCCCACAACACAAACTATCTATTAAATCTATTAACCCCTAATCCGCCATGCCCCCACAATGCAAACTATCTATTTAAAATATTAACCCCTAACCTGCCATTAACTCACATCACAATTTATCTAATTAATCTTTTAACCCCTAAACTGTTAAACCCCACAACGCAAATAACTAATCACTAAGCCCCCTAACCTAACACCCCCTAAATTAACCCCATTACATAAATTAAAATAATCCTAAATTACAATTAAAATAAAAAGCTAACATTACTTAAAAAATTAAAAAAACTGGATCAGACCCCAGCACAAGTTGCGCCTCTGGGGGAGCTAGGTGGGAGCTCCCGAATGGCGATGATTACTGGCCTGGCAGGCGATAAAAAGAAGGACACTACTGGACTGCTGGATACTCATGACAGCGATCTCTACATCGCACACAAAATGCTAGTGGAGGGGAGTAACAGAGCCTTTTGGCAAATAGACTCGCAAGAGACACTATCACCTCAATTTTCTGGCCATACTCAGCCACAAGAAAGATGTTCTTTGGAGTGTCCCATGGCTTCAGCTCGTCAATCGCAAAGACCAGGGGACTGATTGGAGTTTCCTACACTCATAACCAACTAAATACGGTTGGCGGTAAAACCCAAGTTGAGACAGTTTATTTTTTGAGTTGATGGGTTTTATATGGTTGCATAATAACACATGTTTATCTGTTCAAGAAGATGCCCTAATTGTTTTAATAACGTTCCATAGCCTAAAGGAAAGAGATGACACAGTTTCATTTACCCTGTACTAGTGTGAGAGAGAATAGCTATCTGTTGAAGTAGTGTGCCTGTATTTTAATACACGCTTCTAGCCATCTTAAGCATAGCAGTATACGGAGTGACCCCAAAATACCAGGATTGAAATAATAAAAAAAATAATAAACGTGGTTGGCTATATCTGACTAGGCATACCACGAACTCCTTTTCCTACTTACACTACCTTTATTAATTTGATAATTGAAGGTATGCAATGCTCAGCGCTGTGATGTAATTGATACATGCCTTTTTACTGTAAATATATTGTTTGTCTTATATCGCATTTTTATAATTCAAAGGGAGATTTTGTGGGGTGTGTGGGGGGCCCTAGAAAGTTACCTCATATCTTATAAAATACTATAGCGAGTACAAAACTGATAGAAATACAGAGTGTGGAATCAGGATATACTGTGGGTTCCCTCCCCGGGTCTAACGGCCGAGACTTCGGGTGGGACACTGATAAATAATAGTAGGCCTGCTCTGTTTATGGGTCTATAATTCAGGCATACTCTTTCCACATCCATACATGTACATTTCTGTTACAACACAACAGTAAGGCGAGTATATCAAATTAGTTAAGCACGCTACCTATCCTGCAATGACCCGGAGATTAATTGTACTACCCTGACCTCACAACCTTAGATTTAATATTATAACCCCAAGTACACTTTCCCATTTTTGATATTACCCCCCATGGATGACCACTAGATCTATATAATTTATATCTAGCATATAGTGCTAAAAGTGTTAGACCTAGCTAAACAATATCTAGTACAATCAGGGCCAAGGGTAATAAACTTTCATACCACTAAGATTGTTACAGCTTATTATTACCCTTCTTTTTTCTTTAGTTTGTTCTCCATAACACCCTATGTTTGTGTATTTAATTTATCTCTGGTCCAAAAGTGACCAATACTGTTATATTTTGGGGAGTAAAATGAGGACTTTATTATTTCTGAGGGTATGCATCAGAGCTAAAATATTGTTGTAAAGTGTAACATGTACCCTTACTGATTATCTGTATGTATTTTCTTATGTTCTCAATAAAAAACTTAAAAAAAAAAAAAAAAAAAAAAAACTAAGTTTAAATGAAAATAAAAATAAAAAGTCTAACATTACATAAAATAATAAACAAAATGATCAAAAATAAAAAAATTAAACCTAATCCCTATGAAAATATAAAGCCCCACCAAAATAAAAAGACCCCCTAATCTAATACTAAACTACCAATAGTCCTTAAAAGGGCCTTTTGTAGGTCATTGCCCTAAATTAAACAGCTCTTTTACCTTAAAAAATACTAAGTCCTCCTCTAACAGTAAAACCCCCACTTCCAAAATAAAAAAAACCTAACACTTAAAAGGGCATTCAACTCCTTTTCAGTGCCACAATCCCTTATCTGAAAAATAAAATTTTTTAAAACAATTAAAAAAAGCCTAACTCTAACCCCCAGATAGGTACTCACGGCTACTGAAGTCCGGCGGTGAAGTCTTCTTCGAAGCGACAACCTCTTCTATCTGTTCAAATTAGCCAATAGGATTTCAGTAGCTCTCATCCCATTGGCTGATTTGAATTTGAAGAATCAAATCAGCCAATAGAAATGCAAGGGACACCATATTTAATCGCGTACCTTACAGTAAATTCACTATTCAGTGTATGGCGTCGATCATACGAAGAGAATCCTCCATGGTTCCGCTGTCGCTGGTCTGCAGTTTGCGGTCGCCGGTCTTCAGTTCCGCGGTCCTGGATGAAGATAGAAGAGGTCCCTGCTTGGAAGAAGACTTCACTGCTGGACTTCAGGAACCATGAGTACCTATCTGGGGGTTAGAATTAGGCTTTTTTAAAATTTTATTTTTTTATTTTTTAGATTAGGGATTTGGGCGCTGAAAAAAAACTGAATGCCCTTTTAAGGGCAGTAAAAAAGCTGAATGCCCTTTTAAGAGCAATGCCCATACAAATGCCCCTTTAAGGGCAATGGGTAGTTTAGGATTTTTTAGTGTTAGTTTTTATATTTTGGGTATTTTGGGGGGTGGGGGATTTTACTGTTAGAGGGGGGACCTAGTATTTTTTAGAGGTAAAAAAGCTGTTTGTAATGCCCTACAAAAGGCCCTTTAAAGGGCTGTTGGTAGTTTAGTATTAGATTAGGGGGTGTTTTTATTTTGCGGAGGCTTTTTATTTTCATAAAGATTAGGTTTAATTTTTGATAATTGTGTTTATTATTTTATGTTAGACTTTTGTTTTCTGTAATTTTAGCTTAATTTAAACTTAGTTTTTTTATTGTTTAAGTAATGTTAGTTTTTTTATTTTAATTGTAATTTAGGATTATTTTAATTTATGTAATGGGGTTAATTTAGGGGGTGTTAGGTTAGGGGGCTTAGTGATTAGTAATTTGCGTTGTGGGGTTTGGCGGTTTATTAGGTTAATTGCCATGTGGGTTAATGGCAGATTAGGGGTTAATAGTTTAAATAAATATTTTGCGTTGTGGGGCATGGTGGATTAGGGGGTTAATAGATTTAATAGATAGTTTGTGTTGTGGGGCATGGCGGTTTAGAGGTTAATACATTTATTATAAATTGCGATGTGGGGGGATGGCGGATTAGGGGTTAAAAATTTAAATAGGTACTTTGCGATGTGGGTATAATTTAAAGATTAGCGGCTTCCTATACTTTGTATGGGACACAATAATGTTTTTGGCTGCCAGAGTCCGGTTGCCGAAATTGGGTTATAATGGGCCATTGGAAGCAATCGATAAACGATATTGCTTCCTACAGCATATTTATCGGTTTGCGAGTGCACGCAAACTGAATTATGGCTCAATGGAAACAAGCCCGATGATGGGTGGTGCTCCATCTTCATCCCGGCGACGCTCCATCTTCATTGCGGGTCCATCTTTATCCTGGCAGTGGCAGTCCATCTTTTATCTTCATTCCATGGTTGGTGGTGATGTCGGTGGTCGTCTTCAGACCTTCAACAGGGAGGTCCTCTTCATGCGGTCTGCAGCCAAACACTGAATAGTGAATGCAAGGTACCCCTTTTATATAGTAGTAGCCTTGCATACCTATTGGCTTATTTGAATCTTCAAATTCAAATCAGCCAATAGGATGAAAGGAAACATTTAGTTTTGTTTCCAACTGTAGGGTTAGAGTTAGTTTTTGTTTAATTTTATGGGGTGTTTTTTTTTTTTTAGATTAGTGGGGGGGAGTTTTGGGCAGCAATGTTGTAATGTTAGGGGGTTAGTGTTTTTTTTAAACAAAAGAGCTGATCGCTTTATGGCAATGCCACACAAAAGGCCCTTTTAAGGGATATTGGTAGTTTATTTTTAGAATAGGGTTTTTTATTTTGGTAATTTCGTTTGATATTTTTTTTAAGGGAAGTTTTTTATTTTTTGTAATGCTAGAGGGTTTTTTTTGTAAATGGTAGATTTTTTATTTTTTGTAAATGGTAGTTTTTGTATTTTTGGTAATGTAGTTTTTTTTAAGGTAATTAGGATTTTTTTTGTTAAAGGGACACTGTACCCAAAAATGTTCTTTCATGATTCAGACAGAGCATGCAATTTTAAGCAACTTTCTAATTTACTCCTATTATCAAATCTTTATTCTCTTGGTATCTTTATTTGAAATGCAAGAATGTAAGTTTAGATGCCGGCCCATTTTTGGTGAACAACCTAGGTTGTTCTTGCTGATTGGTGGATAAATTCATCCACCAATCAAAAACTGCTGTCCAGAGTTCTGAACCAAGAAAAAAGCTTAGATGCCTTCTTTTTCATATATAGATAGCAAGAGAACAAAGAAAAATTGATAATAGGAGTAAATTAGAAAGTTGCTTAAAATTGCATGCTCTATCTGAATCACAAATTTTTTTTTTGGGTACAGTGTCCCTTTAATATATGGGTATTTTATTTTGGATTAAGTTAGGGGTGTTAGTCAGGGGGGGTTAAATAAAAATGTATTACTTTGCATTGTGGGGGGGTGGCGGTTTAGGGGTTAATAGTTTATTTATGTAGTTTGCGATGTGGGTGGATGGTGGTTTAGGGGCTAATAGTATTATTTAGTGTTTGCAATGTAGGGGGGGTGGCGACTTAGGGGTTATTAGGCTAAGGGCTTATGGTAGGGTGTTAGGGTTTTCACTTTTTTTTTTCGTTTTCGTGAGTAGGGTGTTAAGCTTTTCAACTTTTTTTTCTGCATTGATTTCTAGCACTCAAAAATTCTGCTAACGATTTTTGCACTTTTTGAGCTACCGCTAGCTCAAAATAATTTGTCAACTTGTAATACCAGTGGAAACCAAGAAGCCTAATGTTAGCATCCAATCACAAAAAGCTCACTAGTTGGATTTAACAGACTGTCAATGCTATTCAGCAGAGTGCCTAGATGTCATCAGTGGGTGGAGCTTGGCAACAATTTCAGAGTGGCCAGAAACATTATTCATCTTAAAATAACTTTTTTACTATTCCTGTTGCATGATATAGAAAAGGAACAGGAGGCTATTTGCAGCTTAATCTAAGGCACTGGTTTTCATACCTGTCCTCAGGCCATTTTGACGATATCTGAACTAGAGAACAGGTGAAACAATCAGCTGATTAGTAAACATGGTTATTTTACCTGCTCTTATCCAAGGTAATCCAGAAAACCTGGGCTGTTGGGGAGGCCTGAGGACAGGTTTACAAAACCAGTGATCTAAGGTAAGACTTTAAGATGATGAAGGTATAGACTGTCCCTTTAAGTATTATTCATATGATTACTACATAAAATGCTCAGAATATATAATTCACCTTTTTACACCTTTCTGTGGGACAAAGTAATTGTTTTGAGGAATTATTCTATGGCAAAATAGCAAGTCTTATTCTTTAGCACCTAACTGGATATGTAGGTAGAATAAAATACATAGAGACAGGGAGTGCCCATCCACAGGTCTCCAATTTCATATTCCATTAAACCATATGTGTCCTCAAGTATGACAAGACTCATTTAATACATAACATAGTAGATGAATTTGAAAGAAGACAGAAGTCCATCAAAATCAACCTGTAAATGAGTATATAAATATTGCCATACTGTGTGAGGGTGCACAATGCTCCAGAATATATCATTCTCTCTTCTACGCCTTCCTGTAGGACAAAGGCATTGTTGAGAGGAATTATTCCATGGCAAAGTAGACAAGTCTCATTCTATAACAGCCATCATGTTTGGCCTCTCCTTCTCCTTGTTCTTGTCTGTACTCTTTCTTGCCTACCTGTCTACTAAACTCTGGGTTTTTATACCTTGACACATATGATGTCATAATGAACAGTCTGACTTTTAGCAAAAAATGGACAAAAGGTAAAGTGGTTGTAAGGTAAGGTGACATCACAATAGGTTTAATAGTTGAATGGTTGCTACCTTTTGCCCATCTATTTTGATACACATTTTGAGGGGGCAAAGCGCAGGAGTGTGTGGAGGGGTGTGGTTTGCATGCAAGGTTTCACTTGTTTATACTAAAATATTTTATTTTGGGCAGTTTCAAATATGCATAAACACTGTATGTTCAGCAAATTAAAATATTACCTTCCCTCCTGAGATCTAAGGGATATGATGAGGTCTCCTGGATGGGTAGAGTAGCGGAAATCAAAATGATGGTACTCCCCAAGCTGATATATCTGTTTAGTTGTCTGCCCATTCCACTTACGATATCCACTATATGCAAATTTCAAACTCTATTCAATACTTACATCTGGAATGGAAACAGACCCAGAGTTGCAGCTCATATCCTTCTAGCACCACTAGATAAAGGTGGTATAGGTCTCCCAAACATAAAACATTATCATAATTTCTCATGTGTCAGCTTGGGGAGGTAACCTCCCACCATCTTGATGGAGTGAATTGGAACAGGCCTCACTTCCAGCTTATGTAGAACTAGATGACCTCCTCTGGATCCCCCCTCACTGTTCTGATAAGCTGACAATTTCCAAACCCTTAATTAGAGAATGTCAGAACCTTTGGTTTAAACTTAGACACAGTCCCTCTATTGCTCCTCACCCTTCCCCAACTCACTCTATTACTTGGGCTTCTCCGAGGTCTCCCTAATACTCATAGCTCAAGCTGGAAACTCACATCCCTAAGATTCGACTTAGACTTCTATTCAAATTGTAGACTACTTAATCATACAGACCTGCATAACCAACTATAAATTATCCTTTGATTAATTAAGACTGAGATCTCTGATGAAGGCCTGGGGCTTTCTCAGAGAGAACCATAGAGCCCCAACTATCTGGGAATCCAGATGGATGTCTGGATTGCAGCTATTCAAACCATTGTCAACACACTACATATGTCTTATACAGGACTCGCTAATTTTGAAAACCACTCACGTGCTGGCTTAGGAGGCGGAATGGATATGAGAGATGAGATCAGGTAACTAAAAACTCTTTACATTGCATCACGATGTACAAACTATTCTATAAACTACTAACCAGGTGGCACTGAGTACCCTCCAAATTGCTGAAAATCTACCCTTCCCATTCCCCATTATGCTGGAGAAATTGTGATGAAATAGGGACCCCCCTCCACATATGGTGGACTTGTCCGCATCTTAGACCCTTCTGGGCAAAAAACAAGAAATTGTGTACTTATCTAGCACTACCCTCTCCTAACCAGGCAGGTACAGCACTCTTGTATTTTGAAATCACAACTTTGCCCAAACACAAGCAGACCTTATTGATCTACATCCTGATCTCGATCAAATTAATGATAGCCAGAAACTGGAAATAACAGATCCCTCCTAAATGGCAAGGAGTTCTAGACAACCTGAACTTCCTCCAAGATATGGAGGAAGATGTTTATAGATCTAAAAATCAAATTGACCTGTACTGCTTGATCTGGGAACCCTGTGAGACCTTCCAGAGAACCCACTCACGTTAATTGACCTGATGGCATCACTAAAACCACCTTTTTAATTACCCTCTGACACAGCAATCTGCCCCCTACTCTCCCCCCCATCATTATCTCTGACCCCAGGAGACATATTCTATTTTCATATTCCACAGTCCAGGAAAATGGTGTGATGGATTGGTGAAGTAATCATCACATATAGTGTACTACTGATGTTAATTGTACTACATTTGTTATCTAGGAAAAGAATTAGGCCGACTAGGCCTTGAACTAGTTATGACCATTTACCCATTGTCAACTATGTTTATTATATCTAAGAAAACTGAGGTTGTAAAGTTATATTTTGTTCCTTGATTTGTATTACTTGCAAACACTTCTGTAACTGATGAAAATTAGTTATATATTCTGAAAATGTAAACCGCTTATGCAAGTATTGTTATTGAACCTCAATAAAAAAAAAAAAAAAAAAAAAATATTACCTTAAATTGTAAACAATAAACTTGCATTTTAAACATTGAAAATAACATATCTTCATAGTGATTGAAAATTAGATTAATTTTGGGGAATCACCCTATTTAACTATTAAAGGGACATTCTGCACAGGGTGTAAGCGGGTGGGAACGGCTACACTACAGAAAAAATGTTAAAGAAAAGTGGGATAAAGTGGAGTAAAATTTAATTTAAAAAAGTATCTAAGGGATCTGGGAGGGGGGTTGTTCTTTGGGGGGGAAGCTACACTACAGGGAAAAAAAGCAAAAAAAAAAAAAAGCATTTTTTTTTGGTAAAATGGGTACTGGCAGACAGCTGCCAGTACCCAAGATGGCTCCCAATAAGGTAGAGGGGGAGGGTTAGAGAGCTGTTTGGGGGGGATCAGGGAGGTTGGGGGCTAAGGGGGGATCCTACACATCAGCATATGTAAATATGCTAAAAAAAAAAAATTAAAAGATACCTTTTATTTTAGTACTGGCAGACTTTCTGCCAGTACTTAAGATGGCAGGATAATTGTGTGGTGGGGGAGGGAAGAGAGTTGTTTGGGAGGGATCAGGGGGTCTGATGTGTCAGGTGGGAGGCTGATCTCTACACTAAAGCTAAAATTAACCCTGCAAGCTCCCTACAAGCTACCTAATTAACCCCTTCACTGCTAGACATAATACACGTGTGATGCGCAGCAGCATTTAGTGGCCTTCTAATTACCAAAAAGCAACACCAAAGCCATATATGTCTGATATTTCTGAACAAAAGGAATCCCAGAGAAGCTTTTACAACCATGTGTGCCATAATTGCACAAGCTGTTTGTAAATAATTTCAGTGAGAATCCTAAAATTGTGAAAACGTGAACAATTTTTTTTTTTTTATTTGATCGCATTTGGCAGTGAAATGGTGGCATGAAATATACCAAGATGGGCCTAGATCAATACTTGGGGTTGTCTACTACACTAAACTAAAGCTAAAATTAACCCTAGAAGATCCCTACATGCTCCCTAATTAACCCCTCCACTGCTGGGCATAATACACTTGTGGTGCGCAGTGGCATTTAGCGGCCTTCTAATTACCAAAAAGCAATGCCAAAGCCATATATGTCTGCTATTTCTGAACAAAGGGGATCCCTGAGAAGCTTTTACAACCATTTTTGCCATAATTGCACAAGCTGTTTGCAAATAATTTCAGTGAGAAACCTAAAGTTTGTGAAAAAAATTGTGAAAAAGTGAAGAATTTTTTTTATTTGATCTCATTTGGCGGTGAAATGGTTGCATGAAATATACCAAAATGGGCCTAGATCAATACTTTGGGATGTCTTCTAAAAAAAAATATATACATGTCAAGGGATATTCAGGAATTCCTGAAAGATATCAGTGTCCCAATGTAACTAGCGCTAATTTTGAAAAAAAAGTGGTTTGGAAATAGCAATGTGCTACTTGTATTTATTGCCCTTTAACTTGCAAAAAAAGCAAAGAACATGTAAACATTGGGTATTTCTAAACTCAGGACAAAATTTAGAAACTATTTAGCATGGGTGTTTTTTTGGTGGTTGTAGATGTGCAACAGATTTTGGGGGTCAAATTTAGAAAAAGTGTGTTTTTTTCCATTTTTTCCTCATATTTTATATATATTTTTATAGTAAATTATAAGATATGATGAAAATAATGGTATCTTTAGAAAGTCCATTTAATGGCGAGAAAAACAGTGTATAATATGTGTGGGTACAGTAAATGAGTAAGAGGAAAATTACAGCTAAACACAAACACCGTAAAAATGTAAAAATAGCTTTGGTCCCAAACGGACAGAAAATGGAAAAGTGCTGTGGTCATTAAGGGGTTAATCTTAAAATAACTTTTTTACTATTCCTGTTGCATGATATAGAAAAGGAACAGGAGGCTATTTGCAGCTTAAAGGGACATTTAACACCTGATGAAAAATGCTAAAACCTACTTTTTCTTATTAATAAAAATAAAATAATCACTGCTGTCTATTTTATCTGTTCCTCTTACCCCAAACTGTTGACAAAGATTGTTTTGAAGTACAGTGTTGATCCAGTGCTTGATTCTACTATGTAAGCTGCCATATTGTAATGTACCTTACAGGGGCACAGCAGTCACATGACACACACAGCATATTATTTGTTGCACATACTTAGAGAATCACATATGTTTGCAGTGTGTGAGCTGCAGTGTCTGAAGATACTTATTTTTTTGTCACTCACAGTATAAATGTATTAGCTTTCCCCATCTACCACACATATTATGCAGAACAACTGAAATAAAATTCTTTATAAGCACTGTTTATGTTTTTAACACCCCCCACAGTTTTACTCTTCAAACTGCCCACAAGTTTTATGCTCTAAGCAAAAGTCGTTTCCAGTGAACTTCAGGCACTATTGTTGTAAATCATTTGTAAGCTCCGTGAGGGAGAGAGAGAGGGGGAGGCTCTCAGACACGCTGGATATACTGATATACTCCATGCAGAAGATTTTGCTTCTTATGACCTCTCCTGCTTATGTACCAGCTAATGTGATCAGTTAGTAATGATCATCTGGTTTTATTTAGCAGTGTGATCTGCTCTTGTCACACCCTCTGCCAAGACACCGTCACTAGAGCAGAACTCTGTGTGTGATCATCAGAGGGTGTGACAGGAGCAGATCACACTGGTAAATAAAACAGACGATCATTACTAACTGATCACATTAGCTGGTACATAAGCAGGAGAGATCACAAGAAGCAGAAATCTGCTCTGCACAGAGTATATCAGTATATCCTGCGCGTCTGAGAGCCTCCCTCTCACTCTCTCCCTCACGGAGCTTCAGCTTACAAATGATTTATGACAATAGTGCCTGCCCTGAAGCCGTGCACTGGAAACGGCTTTTGCTTAGAGCATAAAACTTGTGGGCAGTTTGAAGAGCAAAACTGTGGGGGGCGTTAAAAACATAAACAGTTCTTATAAAGCATTATATTTCAATTATACTGCATATGTGTGTTAGATAGGGAAAGCTAATACATGTGAGTGACACATAAATATGTATGTTCAGAGGCTGCAGCTCGGGCAGCAGCCAGATGTTATTCTCTAAGTAATATGCTGTGTGTGTCATGTGACAGCATAATGAGCATGTGACTGCTGTGCCCCTGAAACGCACGTTACAACATGGCAGCTTAGATAGGAAATTAAGCACTGGATCAACATTGTACTTCAAAGCAATTTCCTTCAACAGTTTGGGGTAAGAGGAACAAATAAAATAGAAACAGTGATTATTTTATTTTTACTAATAAGAAAATGTAGGTTTAAGGGATTAATAGAAGACAGGTGTTAAGTGTCCCTTTAATCTAAGGCACTGGTTTTCAAACCTGTCCTTAGGCCATTTTGAGGATATCTGAACTAGAGAACAGGTGAAACAATCAGCTGATTAGTACACATGGTTATTTTTACCTGGTCTCATCAAAGGTAATCCAGAAAACCTGGGCTGTTGGGCAGGCCTGAGGACAGGTTTAAAAAACCAGTGATCTAAGGTAAGATTTTAAGATGACGAAGGTAAAGACTGTCCCTTTAAGTATTATTCATATGATTACTACATAAAATGCTCAGAATATATAATTCACCTTTTTACACCTTTCTGTGGGACAAAGTAATTGTTTTGAGGAATTATTCTATGGCGAAATAGACAAGTCTTATTCTTTAGCACCTAACTGGATATGTAGGTAGAATAAAATACATAGAGACAGGGAGTGCCCATCCACAGGTCTCCAATTTCATATTCAATTAAACCATATGTGTCCTCAAGTATGAACAAGACTCATTTAATACATAACAAAGTAGATGAATTTGAAAGAAGACAGAAGTCCATCAAAATCAACCTTTAAATGAGTATATAAATATTGCCATACTGTTTGAGGGTGCACAATGCTCCAGAATATATAATTCTCCCTTCTACGCCTTCCTGTAGGACAAAGGCATTGTTGAGAGGAATTATTCCATGGCAAAGTAGACAAGTCTCATTCTATAACAGCCATCATGTTTGGCTTCTCCTTGTTCTTGTCTGTACTCTTTCTTGCCTACCTGTCTACTAAACTCTGGTCTTTTATACCTTGACACATATGATGTCATAATGTACAGTCTGACTTTTAGCAAAAAATGGACAAAAGGTAAAGTGGTTGTAAGGTAAGGTGACATCACAATAGGTTTACTAGTTGAATGGTTGCTACCTTTTGCCCATCTATTTTGATACACATTTTGAGGGGGCAAAGCACAGGAGTGTGTGGAGGGGTGTGGTTTGCATGCAAGGTTTCACTTGTTTATACTAAAATATTTTATTTTGGGCCCCGCAAAAAGCCCTTTTAAGGGCTGGTAATAGAGCTGATTACTTTGTAATTTAGTTTAGGGTAGGGAAATTTTTATTATTTTGGTGGGCTTTTTTTATTTTATTAGGGTCTTAGATTAGGTGTAATTAGATTAAACTTCTTGTAATATTTTTTTATTTTTTGTAATTTAGTGTTTGTTTTTTTATAATATAGTTTAGTTTATTTAATTGTATTTTATTATAGATAATTGTAGTTAATTTATTTAATTTATTTATTGATAGTGTAGTGTTAGATGTATTTGTAACTTAGGTTAGGATTTATTTTACAGGTAATTTTGTAATTATTTTAACTAGGTAGCTATTAAATAGTTATTAACTATTTAATAGCTATTGTACCTAGTTAAAATAAATAAAATGTTACCTGTAAAATAAAAATAAATCCTAAAATAGCTACAATGTAATTATTAATTATATTGTAGCTATCTTAGGGTTTATTTTATAGGTAAGTATTTAGTTTTAAATAGTAATACAGGTATACCCCACTTTACAGCGCTTCACTTTACAGCACTTCGCTAATACAGCGCTTTGTAGAGCTGAAGTTCAACCTCCAAGGATTTTGAAACAGTGCTGTAATCATTGTGAGATTGCAAGAAAAGTGACTGGCAACATTTTGTTATGAGCAGTTCACTCTGTTTACAGCATTACAGTGCAATCTGTATCTCAGTGTTATAGCCTGGCACATTTTACTACATTAATTGTCACTATTTTACAGGTACAGTATTTGTTGAATACTGTGCTGTGCTAGTGTTAAACTAAACATAGCACTATTGCTCCCCTAATATATGTTAGTTCAAACGTGAAAGCAAGTGAAAAGAAAGCTAAAACCCATTTGTTTCACTTTAAGGCGGTTTTCACTTTACAGCGGGACTCCGGTCCCTAACCCACTGCATGAGCGGGGTATACCTGTAATTTAGTTAATAATATTAATATTATTTAGATTAATTTAAATAATAATTAAGTTAGGGGGGTGTTAGGGTTAGGGGGGTCAGATTAGGGGGTAATATATTTAATGTACGTGGCGGCGGGGTCCGGGAGCGACGATTTAGGGGTTAAACAATTTATTTAGGTGGGACGGGGTCTGGGAGCAGCGGTTTAGGGGTTAATACATATAATGTAGGTGGCGGTGGGCTCCGGGAGTGGCGGTTTAGGGGTTAATACACTTTATTAGGGAATGCGGTTGACAGGTAGATAGACATTGCACATGCGTTAGATACGGGCGCATTTTATGGCGAGGTGAAAATGAAGTAAGATTTCTCCATTTTCGCCACATAAGGCCTTGTGCTGGATATTGGATACCGACTTACGACGCGTTCCCATGTTAGCCTATAGGAGTAAAATTTGCGGGCGACGGGTGAAATATACAGGCATAAGTTGTATGCTATGCTGTATATGTGATACCAAACCAGCGCAAAATCTGGCATCGCCGGCTTTTGCGGGCGACGCTGCATATCGGATCGGGCCCGTGATGCGCAGCGGCATTTAGCGGCCTTCTAATTACCAAAAAGCAACGCCAAAGCCATATATGTCTGCTATTTCTGAACAAAGGGGATCCCAGAGAAGCATTTACAACCATTTGTGCCATAATTGCACAAGCTGTTTGTAAATAATTTCAATGAGAAACCTAAAGTTTGTGAAAAAGTGAAGTTTTTTGTTTTTTTTATCGCATTTGGCGGGGAAATGGTGGCATGAAATATACCAAAATAGGCCTAGATCAATACTTTGGGTTGTCTACTACACTACACTAAAGATAAAATTAACCCTACAAGCTCCCTACAAGCTCCCTAATTAACCCCTTCACTGCTGGGCATAATACACGTGTGGTGCGCAGCTTTATTTAGTGGCCTTCTAATTACCAAAAATCAATGCCAAAGCCATATATGTCTGCTATTTCTGAACAAAGGGGATCCCAGAGAAGCTTTTACAACCATTTTTGCAATAATTGCACAAGTTGTTTGCAAATAATTTCAGTGAGAAACCTAAAATTTGTGAAAAAATTTGTGAAAAAGTAAAGAATTTTTTTTAGTTGATCTCATTTGGCGGTGAAATGTTGGCATGACATATACCAAAATGGGCCTAGATCAATACTTTGGGATGTCTTCTAAAAAAATATATTTACATGTCAAGGGATATTCAGGGATTCCTGAAAGATATCAGTGTCCCAATGTAACTAGAGCTAATTTTGAAAAAAAAAGTGGTTTGGAAATAGCAAAGTGCTACTTGTATTTATTGCCCTATAACTTGCAAAAAAAGCAAAGAACATGTAAACATTGGGTATTTCTAAACTCAGGACAAAATTTAGAAACTATTTAGCATGGGTGTGTTTTGGTGATTGTAGATGTGCAACAGATTTTGGGGGGTCAAAGTTAGAAAAAGTGTGTTTTTCCCATTTTTTCCTCATATTTTATTTATTTTTTTATAGTAAATTATACGATATGATGAAAATAATGGTATATTTAGAAAGTCCATTTAATGGTGAGAAAAACAGTATGTGTGTGCGTACAGTAAATGAGTAAGAGGAAAATTACAGCTAAACACAAACACCACGAAAATGTAAAAATAGCCTTGGTCCCAAACGGACAGAAAATGGAAAAGTGCTGTGGTCATTAAGGGGTTAATCTTAAAATAACTTTTTTACTATTCCTGTTGCATGATATAGAAAAGGAACAGGAGGCTATTTGCAGCTTAATCTAAGGCACTGGTTTTCATACCTGTCCTCAGGCCATTTTGAGGATATCTGAACTAGAGAACAGGTGAAACAATCAGCTGATTAGTAAACATGGTTATTTTACCTGCTCTTATCCAAGGTAATCCAGAAAACCTGGGCTGTTGGGGAGGCCTGAGGACAGGTTTAAAAAACCAGTGATCTAAGGTAAGACTTTAAGATGACGAAGGTATAGACTGTCCCTTTAAGTATTATTCATATGATTACTACATAAAATGCTCAGAATATATAATTCACCTTTTTACACCTTTCTGTGGGACAAAGTAATTGTTTTGAGGAATTATTCTATGGCGAAATAGCAAGTCTTATTCTTTAGCAATAGCAATGCTATAAAAACAAAAATCATCTAAAATCATCTATTCTGGATAGGTATTGAAAAGGTTTCTCTACATTGGAGAAGAGGAGAGATGGATAAATCATTAAACAAGAGAGAACTTTGGTGGATACATTCACTAAAGACCTATGGCCACTATGGACTGAACAAGGACATAAGAGTAGCAGCCTTCATCTAACAACATAATAGGATAGGATTTCCACATATAATAAATACATTAATAGATTATTTATATCTCTGCATCCATATTAACAATATAGTATTATTCTATTTTAGAAACAGTTTACACTCTCATTTTTAATTTCTTATTTTCTTTTTTATATTTTTATTATTATTTTATTTTATTTGATTTTGATTTTATTTATTTTTTAATTTATTGTTTATTATAAAGTTCTAATACTGTATGGATAGATTTTTTTTGGCTAAAGAAAGTATTGCAAGGAAGTAATCCTTAAATGGATTACTTTTGATTCTATTTTATTTTATTTTATTTTAGTATGCTTCAGTTTTATAAAGTTATATTTGGTTTATTTATTTAATTGAACCCCTAGTGATCTGCACTATTATTTTCAGATTGTAACCCAATATTGGACTCTTTATAACATTGGACAAATTGATAAAGACTCCCTCTTTCACATCGGATGAAAATCCCTTCACATCGGAATGAAAACAAAATGGAAACAAAACACCCAGGATTGGTCCTCTCACTGAACACGTGAACATAACACAGAAGCGGACTTGATTTAGAACTAATGTCCTACATGAACTCGAAAGGGAACTTTTGTTTAACCGATTTTGATTGGTTCTAATAATAAGGTAAAAATGTTTGAATTTTGCCATCCGATTTATACAATTATAATTAGATCCTTGCAATTTTGCACACTAACCATGATCCAAACACGAATCGGCTGACAATATTGATAATCCTGTATATTCATTGTAAGTCCGGCTCTGGTTAGACCGGAAAAGGAATAATAATTACCTCTGTATAAAAACACCTATGTAAATCTAAAGGTAGAAGCGGACCTGATTTAGAACTTATGTCCAATATGTACTCGAAAGGGAACTATTCTCTAACTGACTTTGATTGGTCCTAGAAACAAAGTGAAAATCTGCGAATATCGCCATCCGATTTATACAATTATTAAACAGATCTTTGCAAATTTTGCACATTAACAATGGTCTAATCAGAAATCGGCTGACAATATTAACATCTTAAGTAAATCTTGAAAAATTGCTTTGTTAGTCTGGCTCCGGTTAGACCGGAAAAGGAACATCAATTATTCCTGTATAAAAACACCTGTGTTAATCCAAAGGCAGCACTTTACCTGTTTACAGCTCTTGAGAAAGACGAGATATCGTTGAAACGCGTAGAGACACTTAATATGAGCTTTTATCTTTTTTGTCCATAGTGACATTTTAAAATAAATTTGTATTTTTACGAAACTTTTGCTTGCTGCCTTTTGGATTTCTACCAACCACACCAGCGGGAGTGCTGTATAGGGAGCCGGATTCTGATTTTATCGGAGTAAGTATACTGCACATTTTGTATCAGTTACATACTGCTTTTTGAAGTATGACACTTTGTATCCACAGTTACAGTGGATTGGGGTAATACCTTATCATTCAGACTAACTTATAAAGAAGAAGCTGGACTCTGAATTTTTCAGAGTAAGTATACTGCACAATTATATGGTGTTGATCTACACACACAGAAATAAAGTCCTCTCATTCTCAGGCAATTTTGGAGAATAATCAAGAAAACACCTGCGCCTCTATACTACAAACCAAGTCTTATTCTATAACAGCCATCATGTTTGGCCTCTCCTTCTCCTTGTTCTTGTCTGTACTCTTTCTTGCCTACCTGTCTACTAAACTCTGGGTTTTTATACCTTGACACATATGATGTCATAATGAACAGTCTGACTTTTAGCAAAACTTTTAGCAAAAAATGGACAAAAGGTAAAGTGGTTGTAAGGTAAGGTGACATCACAATAGGTTTACTAGTTGAATGGTTGCTACCTTTTGCCCATCTATTTTGATACACATTTTGAGGGGGCAAAGCACAAGAGTGTGTGGAGGGGTGTGGTTTGCATGCAAGGTTTCACTTGTTTATACTAAAATATTTTATTTTGGGCAGTTTCAAATATGCATAAACACTGTATGTTCAGCAAATTAAAATATTACCTTCCCTCCTGAGATCTAAGGGATATGATGAGGTCTCCTGGATGGGTAGAGTAGCGGAAATCAAAATGATGGTACTCCCCAAGCTGATATATCTGTTTAGTTGTCTGCCCATTCCACTTACGATATCCACTATATGCAAATTTCAAACTCTATTCAATACTTACATCTGGAATGGAAACAGACCCAGAGTTGCAGCGCATATCCTTCTAGCACCACTAGATAAAGGTGGTATAGGTCTCCCAAACATAAAACATTATCATAATTTCTCATGTGTCAGTTTGGGGAGGTAACCTCCCACCATCTTGATGGAGTGAATTGGAACAGGCCTCGCTTCCAGCTTATGTAGAACTAGATGACCTCCTCTGGATCCCCCCTCACTGTTCTGATAAGCCGACAATTTCCAAACCCTTAATTAGAGAATGTCAGAATCTTTGGTTTAAACTTAGACACAGTCCCTCTATTGCTCCTCACCTTTCCCCAACTCACTCTATAACTTGGGCTTCTCCGAGGTCTCCCTAATACTCATAGCTCAAGCTGGAAACTCACATCCCTAAGATTCGACTTAGACTTCTATTCAAATGGTAGACTACTTAATCATACAGACCTGCATAACCAACTAGAAATTATCCTTTAATTTATTAAGACTGAGATCTCTGATGAAGGCCTGGGGCTTTCTCAGAGAGAACCATAGAGCCCCAACTATCAGGGAATCCAGATGGATGTCTGGATTGCAGCTATTCAAACCATTGTCAACACACTACAGATGTCTTATACAGGACTCGCTAATTTTGAAAACCACTCACGTGCTGGCTTAGGAGGCGGAATGGATATGAGAGATGAGATCAGGTAACTAAAAACTCTTTACATTGCATCACGATGTACAAACTATTCTATAAACTACTAACCAGGTGGCACTGAGTACCCTCCAAATTGCTGAAAATCTACCCTTCCCATTCCCCATTATGCTGGAGAAATTGTGATGAAATAGGGACCCCCCTCCACATATGGTGGACTTGTCCGCATCTTAGACCCTTCTGGGCAAAAAACAAGAAATTGTGTACTTATCTAGCACTACCCTCTCCTAACCAGGCAGGTACAGCACTCTTGTATTTTGAAATCACAACTTTGCCCAAACACAAGCAGACCTTATTGATCTACATCCTGATCTCGATCAAATTAATGATAGCCAGAAACTGGAAATAACAGATCCCTCCTAAATGGCAAGGAGTTCTAGACAACCTGAACTTCCTCCAAGATATGGAGGAAGATGTTTATAGATCTAAAAATCAAATTGACCTGTACTGCTTGATCTGGGAACCCTGGGAGACCTTCCAGAGAACCCACTCACGTTAAATGACCTGATGGCATCACCAAAACCACCTTTTTAATTACCCTCTGACACAGAAATCTGCCCCCTACTCTCCCCCCATCGTTATCTCTGACCCCAGGAGACATATTCTATTTGCATATTCCACAGTCCAGGAAAATGGTGTGATGGATTGGTGAAGTAATCATCACATATAGTGTACTACTGATGTTAATTGTACTACATTTGTTATCTAGGAAAAGAATTAGGCCGACTATGCCTTGAATTAGTTATGACCATTTACCCATTGTCAACTATGTTTATTATATTTAAGAAAACTGAGGTTGTAAAGTTATATTTTGTACCTTGATTTGTATTACTTGCAAACACTTCTGTAACTGCCGAAAATTAGTTATATATTCTGAAAATGTAAACCGCTTATGCAAGTATTGTTATTGAACCTCAATAAAAAAATTAAAAAAATATTACCTTAAACTGTAAACAATAAACTTGCATTTTAAACATTGAAAATAATATATCTTCATAGTGATTGAAAATAAGATTAATTTTGGGGAATCACCCTATTTAACTATTAAAGGGATAGTCTACACCAGAATTTTTGTTTAAAAAGATAGCTATTCCTTAATTATCCATTCCCTTGTTTTGCACAACCAACACTGTTATATAAATACACTTTTTACCTATGTGATTACCTTGTATCTAAGCCTCTGCAAACTGCCTCCTTATTTCAGTTCTTTTGACAGACATCCATTTTAGCCAATCAGTGCTGGCTCACTTGAACTTGAACAATTTTCTGGAATAAATAGAGCTTCTGCCATCTCTGTATATGGGCCTTGAATATATTTATATAAAGTAATTATGTCACCTCTCAAGTACCTTTTTTCTAGAGAAAACTCAGTTTAGCTAACCTCTCCATCCATTCCACTTATTAGCTTTGTGGCCCTTCTCTGAACTTTTTCTAGGTCTGCAATGTCTTTTTTTGAGATTGGTCCCCAGAACTGCACTCCATACTCAAGGTGAGGTCTTTCCAGGGATTTAAATAGTGACATAATTATGCTTTTCTTCCTTGCATTAATGCTTCTTTTAATACATACAGTATCTTTTTATCCTTAGAAGCCGCTGCAACTGCATTGTGCACCCATTTTTAGCTTATTATCTATTAGTACTCCCAAATCCCTTTCCTCCTCTGTTTGGCTAAGTCTAGTCCCATTTAAATAATACTTACACTGCTTATTTTTACTTTCAAAATATAGACCCTTGCATTGTCCCGTATTAAATCTAATTTTCCATTTACCTCCCCTTACTTCTATTTTTTGGAGATCCCCTTGTAAGACAAGTTCATCCTGCTCTGATCTAATTACCTTATACAAATTTGTATCATCTGAAAAAATAGAGATGTTGCTACTTAATCCTTGCTCCAAGTAATTAATACAAATATTTAAAAAGAACAGGGCCCAGTACTGATCCCTGGAGGACTTATCCATTTACTACTAATCGTTGCTCCCTGTCTTTTATCCAGTTATTTATCCATGAGGTAACATTTTCAGCTATTCCCAGTCCCTTCATTTTGTACATTAATCTCTTATGTGGCACTGTATCAAATACCTTTGCAAAATCTAAGTATATCACATCAACTGATTACTTTTTATCTATATTTTTACTTTCTTCCTCATAGAATCTAATTAGATTAGTTTGGCATGATCTGTTTCTAATAAAACCAATAATACCACAATTGCGAAGAAATAAGCATTCATAGACTGAGCTCAGTCTATGAATGCTTATTTCTTCGCAATTGTGGTATTATTGGATTCTTTTTTGGTGTGTGAGATACACCGCGGAGATTCTTCAAGCTACTAGTTCTGTACTTGATAACGGCTGTCTGGTGAGAAGGAGGAGTGCCTGAACACTTTCTAACATCCCGCATAGTGGGGCCGGATAACCGTGAGTAACCTGGGTTGATGTTTTTACCATTGCACAAAGTCAGTTTGATACCACCAATATATTCTCACGTTATTTACCTGTGATACAATATAATATACTGGAATACTGAAAGTTTTGGAGGTTACCTGAACGTATATTTACCTACAAAGGAGAAACATAATACCTAATAATGTATGTGTAAAACTCACTCAGCTGAATATATACACAGTTAACACTCTATATGTACCCGGATACTAGAGTGTTACAAGTAAGAACTTTGTAACAATTTAATTCCTGCAAATAACTAGGTTGTGGCAACAATACATGCGAGACTATAAACCGATTTGAAAAAAATAACAGTCTGTTTTGTTTGCACACAGCTGAAAGTGATTACATGTCTTATGGCTCATATACACAGTTTTGCAACAGTGTGTCTCTAATAAAACCATGCTGATTTGTACTCATAATCTTATTTATATGAATATACCAATATATATATATATATATATATATATATATATATATATATATATATATGAAATCCCTTTTAATCTCTCTAAATATCTTCCTCACTATTGATGTCAGACTAACTGGTCTATAGCTTCCTTGATCAGCCCTGCTTCCCTTTTTGAAGAGTAGCACCACATCATCTTTACACCAGTCCTGGGGTACTATGCCTGAAGATAATGAGTCTTAAAAAATTAAGATTAGAGGTGTGTCTATAACAGTGCTAAAATCCCGTAAAACCCTTCGGTTTATTCCATCTGGACCGTGAGTTTTATTTACCTTATTATTATCCAGTTTTTTCCTGATATTCTCTAGACATTTCCTAGTTAATGGTATGGGCTTGTATGTTCTAGTTTGTTTCAAAGGATCCTCCATTGGTTCCTCTCTTGTGTATATTAAAGAACAGAATTGGTTTAGTTCTTCAGCCTTCTGACTTTCACTGTTAATCATGCTACCCTCCATGCCTTTTAAAGTACCTATATTGTCCGTCTTAGATTTTTTTTGCCATTTATGTACTTAAAAAACCTTTTAGGGTTTGACTTAGAATCCTTTGCAATTAATCTTTCATTTTCAATTTTGGCTAATTTGATTGCTTTTTTGCATGCTTTGTTACATTCCTTATAAATTTGGTATGTTAAGTCTGTACTATTTTCTTTGAATAATTTAAATGTCCTACATTTTTTTCTAATATCTCTTAGAACATTTTTATTTAGACACATTGGCTTGGATTTATTTGATTTACTTTTATAAGCATATGGTATGTGTTGATATGTATATTTATTTAGTTTTAAATTATATCCATTTATCCTCTGTATTTTTATTAGAGAATACTTTGTCCCAATTTATGTAATTTAATGATTTTCTTAACGACACACATCGTACAGGGTACATCAGACACAAACTGGTCGTTAAAGACCAGCGACGTACCCTGCACATTGTTAGGGGGTTTAAAGAGGCTGGAAGCGATCCTGATCGCTTCCAGCAGCTTTCAAGGTATTGCCGTGATGCCTCAATATTGAGGCATTACTGCAATACCTTTTTTTGGCAGACTTTCTGCCAGGACGTAAGATGCCGGTGACAATTGTGTGATGGGGATGGAATAGAGCTGTTTGTGAGGGGTCAGGAAGAGATCAGGGGGTGGGATATTTCAGATGGGAGACTGATTTCTACACTAAAGCAAAAATTAAACCTACAAGCTCCCTACAAGCTATCTAATTAAGCCCTTCACTGCTGGGCATAATACAAGTGTGATGTGCAGTGACATTTAGCTGCCTTCTAATTATCAAAAAGCAACGCCAAAGCCATAAATGTCTGCTATTTCTGAACAAAGGGGATCCCAGGGAAGCATTTACAACATTTGTGTCATAATTGCACAAGCTAGTTGTAAATAATTTCAGTGAGAAACCTAAAGTTAGTGAAAAAGTTAACGATTTTTTTTATTTGATCTCATTTGGCAGTGAAATGGTGGCATGAAATATACAAAAATAGGCCTAGATCAATACTTTGGGTTGTCTAATATACTATCAAGATACAATAGGGGAGGGGGTAAGGTGTATGCACTGTTATAAACGAAATATATATATATAAGTAGTCCTGAAAACAATTCCTTGTAAGGCCACTGCACAAGTTAGACTGTTTATAAAGAAAAAATGTAGCGGTGTTCCCCAAAACAACCCCCACAATATTATTGATCACAAGGGACCACTCCCAGACATCCGTGTATATACAAGATAAAGTTCTTGACTCACCACTCTTCAGTCCCTTGGTGAGGTGTTATTTTCCTCTCAGGTCAGGATGCTGTATCCAATTCTGGTGTGAACAGTTGTGTCTTGTCATCCAGGATAATTACTCTCTGCCCATTTATTCTGTTCTTGGGGCCCTGTAAAAAAGTCCACCTGTGTCCCTTGGATATTGAGACAGTCAGTGCAGTGTGCCTCTAGCTCACCTACTGCAATTTGTATCCAAAACCTGTGCTCACTGTTTGGCCAAATAATTAGCGAAGCATCAGAAAAAGTGTATAACAGGAGCACCAAGTTTATGGATAAAAAATCAAACTTTATTTAGAACATAAAGGGTGTCTTTACCCTTGGGTAAGAACATACATGAATAGTCAAACAGATGAACAAAAAGGCTGACCGGTTTCGGCTGTTGCCTTACTCCTAGCCTGCTTCAGCAGGCTAGGAGTAAGGCAACAGCCGAAACCGGTCAGCCTTTTTGTTCATCTGTTTGACTATTCATGTATGTTCTTACCCAAGGGTAAAGACACCCTTTATGTTCTAAATAAAGTTTGATTTTTTATCCATAAACTTGGTGCTCCTGTTATACACTTTGTCTAATATACTACACTAATGTTAAAATTAACCCTACAAGCTCCCTACAAGCTACCTAATTAACCCCTTCACTGCTGGGCAAGATACAAGTGTGGTGCGCAGCGGCATTTAGCGGCCTTCTATTTACCAAAAATCAATGCCAAAGCCATATATATCTGCTATTTCTGAAGAAAGGGGATCCCAGAGAAGCATTTACAACCATTTGTGCCATAATTGCACAAGCTGTTTGTAAATAATTTCAGTGAGAAACCTAAAGTTTGTGAAAAAGTTAGCGTTTTTTTTTATTTGATCGCATTTGGCGGTGAAATGGTGGCATGAAATATACCAAAATGGGTCTAGATTAATACTTTGCATTGTCTACTAAAAAATATATATACATGTAAAGGGATATTCAGGGATTCCTGACAGATATCAGTGTTACAATGTAACTATCGCTAATTTAAAAAAAAAAAATGGCTTGGAAATAGCTACTTGTATTTATTGCTCTATAACTTGCAAAAAAAAAGCAAAGAACATGTAAACATTGGGTATTTCTAAACTCATGACAAAATGTAGAAACTATTTAGCATGGTTGTTTTTTGGTGGTTGTAGATGTGTAAACGATTTTGGGGGTCAAAGTAAAAAAAAAGTGTGTTTTTTTTTTTCATTTTTTTCATCATATTTTATAATTTTTTTTATAGTACATTATAAGATATGATGAAAATAATGGTATCTTTAAAAATTCCATTTAATGGCGAGAAAAATGGTATATAATATGTGTGGATACAGTATATGAGTAAGAGGAAAATTACAGCTAAACACAAACACTGCAGAAATTTAAAACTAGCCCTGGTCCTTAAGGGAAAGAAATTGAAAAATGGCGTTGCCTTAAGGGGTTAAATCATTGAATTTTGCTTTCTTAAAATTAAAAGTCTTAGCTAAACTGTTAAGACATTGCTTTTGAAGAATGATTTCAAATGTGACCATAACAGAATAGATGTCCACAGCTCTCCAAATATGAAAAAATCTTTATTGGAACATTAAAATAAGCGACTTTTCGAGGTCAATACCTCTTAATCATGAATAGGTTAACACACTAATGGACAAACTTTTATACCTTGTATTTTGGCGCCACCTAGCCCACTTTCTGGGAAAGGTGCTGCTCTAGCGCCATCTACTGGTGTAAATATATATTACAGTGTTGTTTAAAAACTTCATTTATATATACACATTTTTATATATAGAAAGGAGCAAATATAATATTATGCATATACCTTTCTGCAGACTACTTGTTTTGACTTTTATTAGAATATGCTTTGCCATATACTTAATTCATTATTTGATATTTGCAACAATAAATAGAGCTTTGCTAATCGATTGATCCAATTCATCATGGAAATCCATTCAAAAAAATTAATTTAAGAAAATCCATTAAGTAAATTATTTACAGTCATAGAGTAAAGATTGATTATACTATAGATATACAGACATATCTAATTCAGTGTTCAATCCCTTGGGGATCATGGTCTCTAATTTATAAATCCACCAGGTTTCTTTCTGTTTTAGTAACCTTTCTCTGTCTTGACCATGTCTTTGTGTTTTTATATGGTCAATGACTTGCCATCTCATTTGGCTGATGCTATGGCCCTTTTCAATGAAATGGCTGGATACAGGGGCTTCTTTGTTTTTGCATCGTATATTCAAACGATGCTGACTCATTCTATCCTTTACCTTACGGGTGGTCTCTCCCAGGTGAATTAAAGAACAAGGACACTTGATTAGATATACCACATGTGTGGTATCACATGTGTAAAAAACGTTGATTTCATACTTTGTGCCATTGAGTGAAGGATGGAAAAATTTGCCTTTAATTATAGAGCTGCAACTCATGCAGTTAAGGCAAGGGTATGAGCCAAAGTTTTTCTTGCTGATATATGTTTGTATATTACTTTTACTGGGTCCTACATCTGACTTAACAACATGGTCCCTTAAATGTCTTAATCGTCTGTGTGCCATTAATGGAGGATTCTTAAATATAGATATTTTGTCATTACAGTCACTCAGTATATGCCAGTGTTTTCGTATACTTTTTGATATCTCTTTACTGAGGTGACTGTATTGAGAAATAAAAACCATTCTGTTTTCTTTCTTTTTGGGGCCATTGCCCCTGGTGTCATGGTTCAATATGTCATTCTTTTTCTCTTCTATAAGCTTTTTTGGATAACCTCTTTTCAAAAATTTATTTGACATTTCCTCTATTCGTTGATTACAGTTCCTTTCACTGCTGACTATTCTCTTAACTCTGAGGAGTTGGCTTTTTGGAAGTGATTCTACTAGAGGCCTTGGGTGAAAACTATCAAACCTGAGTAGTGTATTTTTGTCTGTGCTCTTGGTATAAAGGTAAAATTCTAGGACATTATCTGCCTTACTGATTTTGGTATCCAAAAAGGTTACACTTTCTTCACTAAAAGTAATGGTAAGTTCCAAGCCATGAACTGCTGAATTGACCTCCTTGACAAATGTTTCCAAGGATCCAATGTCACCCCACCATATGCCAAAGACATCATCTATATATCTCCACCATACAGAGCCATATTGCTTAAATTTGATGTTCTCATAGATGACTCTTTCCTCAATCTCATTCATAAAGAGGTTGGCATATGATGGGGCGACATTGGATCCCATGACTGTACCCCTCAGTTGGACATACCACTCATCTTCAAAAAGAAAGTATTTCCAGAAGAGGATCAATCTTAGTATATCTTCAATAAACATGTCCTGTCTTTCTGTGCATATATTGTTGCTTAATAAATTTTTCATTATGATGGAAATGCCTGTCTCATGCTTAATACATGTGTACAGACTTTTCACATCCATAGTAAAAAGTATATATCTGCTTGAGGGAAATTCTAAGTTTTTAGCTTTTTCAAGAAAATGATTGGTGTCTTTAACATATGATGACATTTTGTTAACTTCTGGCTGTAAGATCTTGTCTAAAAATATAGAAATGTTAGAAAATACAGACTGTATGCTAGAGACTATGGGTCTACCGGGGGGTCTTTTACTGTCTTTATGGACTTTTGGAACCGAATAAAATATTGGTGTACGTGGACTTTGTACATAGAGATATTCCTTGATTTTTTTATCAATGATGTTATGTTTAAACTCTTTTTCCAAAATATGTGTAATTTCTTTCTGTAGTAGATTAATTGGATTATAACTCAATTTCCTATATGTGGTATGATCTTGTAATTGGCCTTTTATTTCTCCTACATAATAATTTTTGTCCATGAGTACAGTGGCCCCTCCCTTATCCGCCCCTTTAAGTATAAGATCTGTGTGACCCTTCAAAGATTTTAGTGCTGTTTGATCATTGGTTGTAAAATTGGTATTGTGGATTTTTTTAAATTTTTGTGTTCTTTTCAATTTTTGAATATCATGTTCTACTAATTTTATGTATGTGTTTATGCTATGTTCATTAACAGTGGGGTTAAAGGAGCTGTTCTTTTTAGTAAGCCCTAACTTAGTAAGAGACCAATCACTACAATTCTCTTTCTGTGTTGTACCATAGTCACAAACGTTATTAGCAAACCAGTATTTTAACTTAATACTTCTAAAAAACTTATACAGATCCTTTTCAAGCTCAAAAAAATTTATATTGGTAAAAGGACAAAAAGAAAGACCCTTGTCTAAAAGGTTCTGTTCATGCATAGTTAACTCATGTCCCGATATGTTAATGACAGTACTGTCTCTCTGTACATTGCAAACTACTTGCGGTTCTGTGCTGTCTTTTTGTTCAAGGTTTTCCTTGTTGTCATTCCACCGCTCTTGCCTCCGCTTGCTATGTTTCCTGCCTCCTCTACGTTGCTTTCTTCTCCACTCTGCTCTAAAGGGGAGGAGGATTGATCTGATGATCTGTCCTGTGATGATGATCCAGTTGCTCCTCCCTTCTGATGACGCTGCTGACGTGCTTGTTGCGCATTGGTTATGCATCTTCCCCTTCCTCTATTGGTCGATCTATTGCCATTAGAGTTGGATCGCCATTTGTAAACAAAGCCTTTGCGATAGTCATCCTCATCTCTAAGGAATTTGACACGCTTCTGCTTGAGTTTAAGCTGTTCATAATCTTTCAGCTTAAACTCAAGCAGATGAAATGGGATCTGCACACCACTACTTTAGCTGAATATTACCGTGTAAAGAGGATCCCTAGGGGGCTATGGATGAGCACCTGTCCTACCCTGCTAGGTGACAATCAAGAGTACTGCAATACATTCGAAGCGATACTTAACAAATGTTCCTACGATATTATGGTACTCACCGTAGAATCGCTTCTGAAGGAGATGGCATTGCAGGACACCAAGATCAAGGAAAGCCGAGAGGAGCTGCTGAAATCTATGACACCGGAAGAGCTGGCTAAACTAGAGGCACAGATTGACGAAAAGATCAAGTAATCACAAACCGAGATTAAAGAGATCAAGCGTGTCAAATTCCTGAGAGATGAGGATGACTATCGTAAAGGCTTTATTTACAAATGGCGATCCAACTCTAATGGCAACAGATCGACCAATAGAGGAAGGGGAAGACGCATAACCAATGCGCAACGAACACGTCAGCAGCGTCATCAGAAGGGAGGAGCTACCGGATCGTCATCACAGGACAGTTCATCAGATCAATACTCCTCCCCTTTGGAGCAGAGTGGAGAAGAAACCAACGTAGAGGAGGCAGGAAACATAGCAAGCGGAGGCAAGAGCGGTGGAATGACAACAAGGAAAACCTTGAACAAAAAGACAGCACAGAACCGCAAGTAGTTTGCAATGTACAGACAGACAGTACTGTCATTAACATATCGGAACATGAGTTAACTATGCATGAACAGAACCTTTTAGACAAGGGTCTTTCTTTTTGTCCTTTACCAATATAATTTTTTTTGAGCTTGAAAAGGATATGTATAAGTTTTTTAGAAGTATTAAGTTAAAATACTGGTTTGCTAATAACGTTTGTGACTATGGTACAACACAGAAAGAGAATTGTAGTGATTGGTCTCTTACTAAGTTAGGGCTTACTAAAAAGAACAGCTCCTTTAACCCCACTGTTAATGAACATAGCATAAACACATATATAAAATTAGTGGAACATGATATTCAAAAACTGAAAAGAACACAAAAATTTAAAAAAATCCACAATACCAATTTTACAACCAATGATCAAACAGCACTGAAATCTTTGAAGGGTCACACAGATCTTATACTTAAAGGGGCGGATAAGGGAGGGGCCACTGTACTCATGGACAAAAATTATTATGTAGGAGAAATAAAAGGCCAATTACAAGATCATACCACATATAGGAAATTGAGTTATAATCCAATTAATCTACTACAGAAAGAAATTACACATATTTTGGAAAAAGCGTTTAAACATAACATCATTGATAAAAAATTCAAGGAATATCTCTATGTACAAAGTCCACGTACACCAATATTTTATTCGGTTCCAAAAGTCCATAAAGACAGTAAAAGCCCCCCGGTAGACCCATAGTCTCTAGCATACAGTCTGTATTTTCTAAAATGTCTATATTTTTAGACAAGATCTTACAGCGAGAATTAACAAAATGTCATCATATGTTAAAGACACCAATAATTTTCTTGAAAAAGCTAAAAACTTAGAATTTCCCACAAGCAGATATATACTTTTTACTATGGATGTAAAAAGTCTGTACACATGTATTAAGCATGAGACAGGCATTTCCATCATAATGAAAAATGTATTAAGCAACAATATATGCACAGAAAGACAGGGCATGTTTATTGAAGATATATTAAGATTGATCCTCTTCTGGAATTACTTTCTTTTTGAAGATGAGTGGTATGTCCAACTGAGGGGTACATCCATGGGATCCAATGTTGCCCCATCATATGCCAACCTCTTTATGAATGAGATTGAGGAAAGAGTCATATATGAGAACAACAAATTTAAGCAATATGGCTCCATATGGTGGAGATATATAGATGATGTCTTTGGCATATGATGGGGTGACATTGGATCCTTGGAAAATTTTGTCAAGGAAGTCAATTCAGCAGTTCATGGCTTGGAACTTACCATTACTTTTAGTGAAGAAAGTGTAACCTTTTTGAATACCAAAATCAGTAAGGCAGATAATGTCCTAGAATTTGACTTTTATACCAAGAGCACAGACAAAAATACACTACTCAGGTTTGATAGTTTCCACCCAAGGGCTCTAGTAGAATCACTTCCAAAAAGCCAACTCCTCAGAGTTAAGAGAATAGTAAGCAGTGAAAGGAACTGTAATCAACGAATAGAGGAAATTTCAAACTTTGCCTAGTTTAAAAGATTATCTAAGTGTGTAACCATCCTCTCCCTCAACACACCTGCACCCATGTCATTCAGGTGCAATCCATCCTAACTGTACAAATTGTACCCAAGTGAAAAGTCAGCTTAGTGCTCTAAAACGTCAAACCCTTCATTTTAACATCATGTTTTTAACCATGAATTCACCAAGCTTTGTTCCTTCTGCCTTACTAAGTTAGCACATGACACTGGTAATCTCTCTGAAAATATTACCTTGGAGGTCCTTGATTTAAGGTTGCTTCCTAACTCCCTGAAGTGATTTTTTAGGATACTCCATCTCTTGCCAATTCCTTCATTAGTATCAATATGCACCATGACTGCAGGATCAGACCCACATCCTTCTAACAATCTATCAATACACTCAACAATATGCCTAACAGAGCCCCTGGGAGACAGCAAACTGTTCTATTTAACGGGTCTGGATGAAAAATTGCCCTATCAACCTTCCTAATAATAGAGTCTCCAACAACCAAGATCTGCCTCAGGCCCAGACTTGTACGCCCCTCTTCCATTAATGAAGGACTCTTCACTATAGTATTCCCCGCTTCCATGACTGATGACATGCTCACTATAGTATGCCCCGCTTTCATAACTGAAGGACTGCTGACTATACTAGGCAGAACAGCCCTCTCTGACACTAACACCCCTGAACTGTATTAAAAACAAAGATTTACTACAGAAAATGCTCTAAAAATTGCCTAAACCATATACATATTATTGTGTTGACTGAGTTGGGTATGCTGAATTGTTTTTGTTTCATATACATACTACACAGTGGTTGCTTAAAGCAGTGCTCAGACTCATTTACAACTAGCTCTAATTGTTAACAAAGGAAAATAAAATCATCCTCCATGTTTTTTTAAGTGCTTTAGTTCTGATATGAAGTTTCTGCACAGGCTTTTAAAACATTTATTTTTAACGTAGATCTTTTCAAATGCAGTGCTTAATTTATCAGTGATATTATCCCCTACCTACATTGGAAATATGAACTACGAAAATATTCTCTGTAAAAATGTAGGTAAACAGGAGACAATGGCACTCAATACTTGTGCCCAGCCATAATTAGCATTTCAATACCTAGGGTTAGACAAAGATAACATTGTTAATTTACCTGCAGGCTCAGCCCATTTTTATTGGTATATCCTGGAGAACAACAAATGGTGGTTTTAAATAAACAAAACAGCTATTTCAAATACAAAAATAAATGTGAAGGGATAATTTCCTATACATTTTAAACTCTGCAATATGTATAAAAAGTAATTTGGAACACATTCAGGGGAATACAATTTTATAGGACAGTGTTCCTCTAAAGGTGCCTTAACCATCTCTTGATTTACTGTAAAGAATTGTGCTTTGTCCCATGATTCCTTCTTAGATAGGCCAAAAAGCAAACTGTAACCTATGTTATCAATATCAACAACTAGTACGCTTAATGACAGCGGGCGTCACCAGGGTACTTGTAAGAGGCGCCTAGGAGTGGATAAATGGGATCCTGGAAAATACGAATGATACAACAATATATTAGAATATCTAAGTATTCCGATAAAGCAACAATATTATGCAAGAAAAAAAGAACATAAAAAAATAAGCAGAGAAAAAAAGGGTATACAGACTATATAGTCTAATAGATGATATAAAATGGTGTAAAAGTCCTGCTTATACAATTCCAGGAGATTTCAAATAAAGCATATCCAGAAGATTTCAAATAAAGCACATCCAGAGTAGTAGGCCGCTCCTCCAGGGTGTCGTGCCACGACACAGGTAAGAGAATCTAAGGAGAACAGAAAAGAGGGCGCCACATAGTGCAGATCATAAACAACTTCAGAACAGGTAGCGATAGGAACTATAGAATCCTACTCACAAGATGTAAAGCACTGATATGCAAAACCAGCAGTCCGGAACCACACGTCGTCCGGTAGACCAGAAGGAGATGTCGCCAATGGGGATCCTCATCTCACAAGGGAGAGTCCAAAGATGCCCGAAGGGGAAAGGTCTAGGCAAACCTATATGGCAGTGGTCAGCCAGCAGGTCCAAAGACTCTGTGCAGAGTGTCCAGAGGGTCCAGTGGAGAGGTTGCAGGAACAAAAATTATTCAGCAGCAGGTGGAGAGTTAAAAAAGTTTAAACATTTATTATAATAATATTTGTAAATCATATAAGCAAATAGAACACATGCTTTTAATGAAACGCTTTCCATTGAATAATGGAACATACCATTAGTAGCTTGTTCCAGGGTTCTCTTAATTTAAAAACCAAATAAATATATATTCATACTATCATTTATATATTTAAAAATATTACTGATCTGTTTTCCTAGGAAAATGATCAGTGTGTTCTATTTGCTTATATGATTTACACTAATGGTTTCTTGCAATATATCATTTTTATTCATGTCAATACTTCACACCTGCCACATGTGTTTTGGTATATTCTGTTATGGGTGTGTTATTTTCCCGATCCATGATTGGTTCTATCTGGTTTTAAATATGGCAGCTGAGAGTTTGTTTGTATAGCCTGATGAAACAGTGTGTTACACTGAGAAACGCGTTGCTGTTGTTTTTATTATTATTATTATAATATATTTTTAAACTTTTTTAACTCTCCACCTGCTGCTGAATCATTTTTGTTCCTGCAACCTCTCCACTGGACCCTCTGGACACTCTGCACAGAGTCTTTGGGCCTGCTGGCTGACCACTGCCATATAGGTTTTGTAAGAAGTTACTCTTAACTAACCAAAGGATCTTATGTTAAAAGCTGTCCACGTCGCAAAATTAATATATACATATATCAATAATGGGCCCTGTGCAAATGAATTTCATATACCGTACTGTATATCTTTAAAACCCTCCAGAAACAGACAACCATACTACCTTCAACTATTTAAACCATTACACATTTATTAAAGAACAGATAAATAACAAGATTACATGTTACTGTTTACAAGGTTAAACACATAAAAACAATTTAACAGAGAAATAATACATAAATGAATATTACCCCGTTTGTTTCTTGTGGGAGTCCTGGTTACAGCTGGTATCGTTGGTGTTTCCCTTCCAAAGATGAACTCTAGCTCATTCTCCTTTCTCCTAACTTTTATACCCTTTAAGAATGCTGACCATATACTTTTGGCTCTATTCCAAATAAGGTGCTCTACACTATTGTAAGCTCTTGCTACCCACAGCAATCTTCTCTACCCATATATGATCTTAACTCTTGGTATACGTAAACTGGCTACCTCAGCATTGCTCCATGCCTGATGTTCAAAATAGAAGAACATATTAACCTCTTTATAACTGTAATAACTGTAATAATACCATCTCTCTATAACTACATCTCTCTATAACTACAGTAATACTACATTTATACTCATTAAAATCTTACAGTCCACCCCTTTGCTAGGCCTTATAGTGTAACGGTAAGGTTTAGCACATTACTCTATAAACTATTCTCTTTATACAAATTAACATAAACAAAATAATTATACATTTAACAACAATTAACATTTTTAAAGTAAAATCGTACAATCGGATTTTGTAATGTTCTTTTGTTCCCAAAATAATGTCATTGTCCTTGACTTTTATATTTTGCAAAAACAAACTTAAAAATAGATGTTTCTTTGCCACATTTAACCCATTCTGTATAACTTTGTAACATTAGACTGGATCTTTTGCCCAATGCTATGTTAATACATTCAGGATCATAATGTTTATTTTGATGTTGTTGATCATCTTCCAAAACTAGTTCAATTACATTGATTTTGATACCACAATCACGATTTCCATCTTGAAGTTGTCTTAGACAATCCAAAGTATCCATGTAGTCCTCTGAAAATGCAAAAGAATTTCGTCCAGCAAAACCCTCCATAATCAGTCATAACAACATTAGGACATGGATTTTCCCAACTTGAAGATAGGTTGTCATCTTTTTGGTATTTCTTCAGATTCTTTCTAAGAAAAATCAAATGCAGTATCTGTTAATTCATATATTTTTTAAAATTATTTAATATAATACCATTTAAAATAGTTTTTTTTTGGTTTCGTATACGTTATTTCAAAGAAATAAACAATAAAATTATCTTTATCCAAAACACAAAAAGAACAATTCATTTTAGGAACAAATGAGCTACTTTTTTTTTTAGACATAAAATCTCATTATCATTACTAAAACTATTACATTATATTTCAAAAGGTCTAACATTTTGTCAAAATATGTTTTTATTTGAGCTTTACTCCTTACAATATTTTGAGCTACCAACATATTTACATTGTCAATATGCTGTGATACTCATTTTCTTCATAAATAGAAAGAAAATTTTCAGGAAAGCATAATTTATGTTTTTATCCAAATTTTTATTATTGCCCCTTGTAAATTTGATGTAGCAATTGAAAGTAAAGTCTTTCCAAATGTTTTATTCAATCTACAAGTTATTACTTGATATGGCGTGACACCTGTAGTAGAATGTAGAATAGATCTTATGGTCATTGAACATAAAGGTAACATTTTTTTCCATGTTGAAAGTTTAATACTACAAATTTTAGTTTATAATTGTTTATAGTATTTATTACCCCTTTCTACTGCTCCTGATGATTACATTCTATAAGCAATATATAATTTATGCTTAATTCCCAATGATTAATTAATTTCCTTGAAATATTTTTCCACTAAATGCAGGCTCATTATTACTTTATACTACAAATGGCATTCCCATCTAGAGAAAAGCTCAAATAAATAACCTATGCAACTATAAAAACTACTTGATTTGTTTTTGGAAAAAAAAACCTCAATCCATTTTGTGAATACATCTATTACCACTAAACTTTACATGTATTCTTCTAGTATTCTAGGTAAAAACCAACAAAACAAAAATAATATCTATTTATATTTGTAACCAAGGTTTGTCATGGGGAAAAGTAAAAACCTTAATAATTATTGATTCATATTGACTGAAGAATTAAACTGGAGATAATGCAAATTTCTAGAACATATTGGAAAAAAACAAAAAATATTATCTTTCATTGGTGGCCACCATTACAATTTTTTACGTATTTTTGTCACATGTTCTATCTGCAGAATAATGTCTGCCTATAGGAAGCAAATTACATTTTTGAAAATGAATCTACACATTCTTAAAGAGAAAGTAAACTTTCATGTTTCAAATAGTGCATGTAATTTTAAACAACTTTCCAATTCACTTGTAACACCAATTTTGCTTTGTTCTCTTGGCACTCCTAGTTGAAAGCTAAAGCTAGGAGGTTTATATGTACATTTCTTAGACTTTGAAGACCACCTGTAATCCAAAATACATTTTGATAGTTTTTTTTTTTTCACCACTAGAGGGCATTAGTTCACGTGTTTCATATAGATAACATTGAGCTAATGCACGTGAATTTACCATAAAGACAGCTCTGATTGGCTAAACTGCAAGTCTATCAAAAGAACTGAAATAAGGGCAGTCTTCTGAGGCTTATATACAAGGTAATTACAGAGGTAAAACTTGTATAATTAAAACTGTGTTGGTTATGCAAAACTGGGGAATTGGTACTTAAGAGATTATCTATCTTTTAAAACAACAAAATTATGGTGTTTACTGTCTCTTTAAGGAATACAACAACTGGAAATACAAACAACATATTTTACTTATTTAAACACATTCAATTTCCATTTTCTTCAGATTTTATACATTTGTAATTTGCCCATGATACTGGCATTAATAAAGGTTTCCCTGCTAAATGCCTTTATTTTAATATTACATAAGAAATATAAGAATTTTGCAATGACACCAAATTTGATTTATTTTTATTTTATCTTTTTAATTTAATTTTTTTAATGTAATTGCAGAAATCTCAGGTTCCTCATGGAACTCCCATAATTTTACTTGTTTTGCAGCCTTTTTAGCACAAGCATCAACTAAGTTATTTTGTTCATTATGTTCATCACTTTTAGTGTGAGCTTTTTACTTTAATTATTGCATATGGCAATTTATTTAGCAAATATGAAATATACTTCAACAGATTTGTATGTACCAATGGTCTTTCATCATATGACTTAAACCCATTATATACATACAAAGGAAGCATTTTCAGTGTATTAACCACATATGAACTATTATTATAAATGTCAATAGCCATATCTGCTTAGTGTTCCAATGTACAACAAACATTAGCCAATTTAGCATATTGAGAATAATGTATCTCACATAAATGCATATCTATTTTATCAGGTAAAATTATTGAAAAACCTGTATATGCTTTACCATCCTTATGATAAAAAGAACCATCACAGTAAACATCTGTACTTTGCACCAAAATATATAAACTTGAATTGAGAGGAAAAAGAGAACACAAAAAAGTGACTATTTAAATGTAGTTCACTTCATATAGCAAACATGCTGGCAACAAAGTTGTTTCCTTTATTTTAATGTCTATTTTTCTTTTCATTAGCATCAGCACCACTTTTAAAATCTTTCAGATGAAATTATACTGTTTCCTAGTTTCACCAGTAAGTTCAAAGGAAAATGTGAACTTTGCAATAACACTTTTTGAAATAATGTTATGTAAAATGTTCTTATATCCAGAATACTGACAACAACTGTTCCTCACACAGGAATACTTCTCTTCAGTTATTTTCAAAGGTCGTGATTCATAGGTCACTAGTCTCATTTTTCCATTTTCCAAACTTCTCTTGACACAGCACTGCAGATAAAGTCTTTTTTTAAGTTCTCAAACGTTTTCTTTCTTTAGCAAGTCATACAAGGGTCCAGCCAAAACTTTAAACTTTGGAATCAAGTCTCTTTGGTATTGAAACAATCCCAAAATGATCTTAAAACAGTCTTTGACACAGGTATGTTTAGTCTTTTTATGACATCCACTTTTGTTGATCTGGAATCTTTCTTTCAGATGATATTGTCACTCATGTAAAGTTCACTGTTGTCTGTAAAAATTGGCATTTCTTTATATTTACTTTTAGTCCAGCATTTGCCAATAATTTCAACAATTCTGTAAACAATTTAAAATGTTCTTTTTCTGTTTCTGTAGTACATACCAAATCATCAACATATTGCAGAAGTGCTGATTGTCTTGACAATCTTGATAGAATAGCAGCCATCTTTTTATGAAAAATTGTTGCTGAATTGTTCAGGACCACAGGAAGACATAAACATAATGTGATCTTCTTTCCACTTGAAGACAAACTTGTATTGTGACTTTGGGTGCAGAGATACAAACCAATATCTGTTTGCTATATCAAGGCTTAAATAAAACTTTGTATTTGGAGGGATAAAGGAAAAAGTAGGAACCTCTTTGACATTTTGATGCCTAGGCAGATGTCACCTTTATGTAATTTACCTTAATCAATTGTTAAATGCCCATTTCCATCAGGTTTCTGTACAAACTAAATAGTAAAATTAGTAACAGATTTACATTTTCTCAATAAACCTTGTTCAAGTAAAATAATATATAATTTGCTGTACATATGGCTCACTTTCCTTGATAATATAATAATAATAATAATAATAATAATAATAATAATAATAATAATAATAATCTGGATATTGCTTTTATAGCTAAATGTACATTTCCTGTGATAAACTCCTCCTCTTGCAATTTCCCAAATCATATTTATGTTTAGCAAATGCATGTGCAAACTGCTGCAAAATATTTGTAACCTTAGCATTTGTATGTACAAGTAAACTTAACTTGTCATGTTTCTTTAGACTATAAACATAATGTGAAACAGAAATAACACAATGTTTATCATCTGTATTAAAATACATTTTACCATTAGCATAATAAAGTAAAACATTATATTTTGTGAGAAATTTATAACCCAAAATTGACATTTCATTAGACAAATTCACTAAAGATTCTTCTAATTCAAAATATCATTATCAATTAAATTCATATAATTTTTAGCTTTATAACATCTTTATATGAACCTTGAAAAACTTGCAACACAATTTGTTTTTCCCCCTACGAACAATGGATTAGATTGAGGTTTTGTGAGGTATAAATAATGAATATAGGTACACCAGTATTTATTAAAAATACATTCCATCATGAGCCCCCATTCACGACTCCTTTAAAAACTGGGTAACTATATACATTACGTCTGAACCTCACTCCAGACAAGATTTGGAGGCAATTAACCCTTTTTACCCATTTTTAGAACTGGTAATTTTATTTGTAATTTGAATCAATTTAACTCTTTCCAGTTCCTTTTTTAGATTTTCCAATTTGTATTCTAGTTTCAAATTGTTCAGCAGATGTTGCTACAACAGTATTATGTCTTTGTACAAATTTGACATTAATATGTCTCCATTTTTTACAAAGATAATACTTCAATTTTACCAATATTTTCTTGTTAGAAATGATTTTAGTACATTCTCTGTTATCTGGGAATGGCTTTCCAACTGCAGACATTCTCTGTTGTATTCCCTTGTTAGTTTCATTACACAACTCTGCTCTTTTAAGACATTCAATTATTTTGTTAAAAGTGTTACTTGAAAACACAGTCAAACCAACCAATTTTCTAATTTCTGGATTAATGCGGTTTAGTAACCCACGTTTATACATTTCATTGTTATGATCTGCCTCAGTATTTTCAGGCAAAGTTAGTTTATAAATTTCAAACAGTCTATCAGCAAATCCTTGCACTGATTCATTCTTTCTCTGCTTGCAATTTTCATAAGATGAATGAGCATCCATTTCATCAATTCCTAATGTGTTTAGTAACTCATGCACTAACAGTTGTTTAACTCTTGGTCTAAGAAAAACATCTGAAGGCATGCTTGCTTTTAATGCATCATCCATACTTGTTACAATTATATCAAATATGTCATTTGTTTGCAATTCTTTGTGTATTCTTTCAAACTGTGATAACCTAATCATAACATCTAAGGGATCATCGCTTAATTTAAACTGTCCTAGTTCCTTACTTAATGTAGCAATTTCTGTGCTAGACAAAGACTGGTTAATTTTAGTACGTGAAATGATCTTTCTCTCTTCATCCAACTGTTCCTTAACTAGAATTGGTGCCATCTTTACATTCTCCACATTCTTTTTGTCACACACAACTTCATCAACACACTCTGACTCTACAAAATTAACTGGTATTTTGCATGCAGCGATTAATGCATTTCTTTGACCCAGTTTTGTTTGTAAATCATTAATAATTTCATGACATTTAGAATGACCCTCAGGTACCCACACTTGCCCTGACTGTTTTAAAACTTGTATTGCTCCATGAGCATCAAGTAACATTTGTTGTAAAGACCCATTCTCTGCACTCAATTCTTTATTTGTCAACAAAGCTTCTCTAGTTTCCTGACTAAAAGAAACAGCTGAAGTATTTGCTAGAGTTAAAGATTCATTCCGACATTTCACCTCAGTTAACTGTATTTGTAAATCCTGCAATTCTCCAGTTACTTTAGAATAATTTCCTGCTATTTTGTATGCACCAAACATGAATGCTTTCTTTCCCTCAGACTTGGAAAATATCTTATTGTCAATAGATTTATTAACATACTCTTGTACATTAGACCATGGATTAAAAACCCCTTCACTATAGTTTAAAATTTCATTCTGCTTTTTAACTGAAGCAATTTTTCCCAAAAACAGCTCCATAACCTTTTAACCTTGTGAATGTTACAAACAACTACTCATCTAAAGATTGCTAGCAAATTCTTCAGCACAAGTAATCTATCTCTCTTTAACAAAACCTAAAAATAAAGCTATCTGTTGTGAACACGAATCTTAACAAATCTCCTACCTGCTGCCGCCAAAATGTAAGAAGTTACTCTTAACTAACCAAAGGATCTTATGTTAAAAGCTGTCCACGTCGCAAAATTAATATATACATATATCAATAATGGGCCCTGTGCAAACAAATTTCATATACCGTACTGTATATCTTTAAAACCCTCCAGAAACAGACAACCATACTATCTTCAACTATTTAAACCATCACACATTTATTAAAGAACAGATAAATAACAAGATTACATGTTACTGTTTACAAGGTTAAACACATAAAAACAATTTAACAGAGAAATAATACATAATTGAATATTGCCCCGTTTGTTTCTTGTGGGAGTCCTGGTTACAGCTGGTATCGTTGGTGTTTCCCTTTCAAAGATGAACTCTAGCTCATTCTCCTTTCTCCTAACTTTTATACCCTTTAAGAATGCTGACCATATCCTTTTGGCTCTATTCCAAATAAGGTGCTCTACACTATTGTAAGCTCTTGCTACCCACAGCAATCTTCTCTACCCATATATGATCTTAACTCTTGGTATACGTAAACTGGCTACCTCAGCATTGCTCCATGCCTGATGTTTAAAATAGAAGACCATATTAACCTCTTTATAACTGTAATAACTGCAATAATACCATCTCTCTATAACTACATCTCTCTATAACTACAGTAATACTACATTTATACACATTAAAATCTTACAGTTTGCCTAGACCTTTCCACTTTGGGCATCTTTGGACTCTCCCTGGTGAGATGAGGATCCCCATTGGCGACATCTCCTTCTGGTCTACCGGACGACGTGTGGTTCCGGACTGCTGGTATTGCACATCAGTGCTTCACATCTTGTGAGTAGGATTCTATAGTTCCTATTGCTACATGTTCTGAAGTTGTTTATGATCTGCACTATGTGGCGCCCTCTATTCTGTTCTCCTTAGGTTATCAATATGCTGCAAATTGCCTAAACCAGCTATTTGATTTGCAGCAATTACAGGTTGTAGAATTTGATTTTTGTCTTCAATTTTACACAAAAGCAAGAGCTGTTTAAAGGGATATTAAACAATCTGTTTCATTGATGTAATAGAAAAGCACTATGCAGTGGCTTATACTTAAAGGGACACTGTACCCAAAAATTTTATTTCGTGATCCAGATTGAGCATGAAATTTTAAGCAACTTTCTAATTTACTCCTATTATCAAATTTTCTTAATTCTCTTGGTATCTATATTTGAAATGCAAGAATGTAAGTTTAGATGCCGGCCCATTTTTGGTGAACAACCTGGGTTGTCCTTGCTGATTTGTGGATAAATTCATCCACTAATAAAAAAGTGCTGTCCAGAGTACTCAAAGCAAAAAAAGCTTAGATGCCTTCTTTTTCAAATAAAGATAGCAAGAGAACGAAGAAAAATTGATAATAGGAGTAAATTATAAAGTTGCATGCTTTTTCTGAATTACAAAAGAAAAAATGTGGGTTCAGTGTCCCTTTAATAGAAATCATTGCAATATGTATTATTCATCTATAGAAATGGATTTTACCTTTTTTTTTAACTACATTTGTGAAGTGTACATTACTTCTTGTTACAACCCTACAAGGAGGCTGTAGGCTCTATAAGAAGTTGTATCTATCATGTTGTCATAAATCTTTCAGATTTGGTTTATTATTAAGTGAATAGACTAGATAAAGAGGGAGTCATGTACTCTATGCTAAGAACAGGCAAAATGAATATTTAGTTTGGAAAATATCTCCACTCTTATCACACTTAGAGCTAGATTTATCAAAGCTGAGGCAGACAGGGGCGCATATACGGGGCAAAATTACCAGCAGGTATTCACCATTGCACACGAGCGCAATTTTGCGCTCGCGAACAATCCTGCCCCCTGCCCGCGCACAGCCAATCATGCGCTGGCAGGAGCTGTCAATCTCCTCGGTTAGACTCGACCATGGAGATTGAATTTCGCCACCTTAGAGGTGGTGAAGAGGTTAGGGAAGCGGCGGTCTGGTAACTGCTGCTTGTTAAATTACGGTGAGCAAGTTCTTGTGAGAACTTGCAGCCGTAGGGCTTTAATAAATCGAGCCCAGTGGCTACAGCGCTACAGCACTTATAACAGTGAGAAGTTATAAGTGCTAATGTTGCAAGAAAACAAGTAAGCTTTTTGCTGTTTAGTTTTTTTTTTACACAATGTTTCTTTTTATGTTTACTTTGATTTAACATATTTGTTTTTAACAAAGGAACACTTTTTAATACCCTCTTAATGTTCTTTTAAAATGGATTTATCATTTATTGGCCCCTAGTTATCAAGCCGTCAACCTCAAATACGCTGGAATTCTGCAGCGTATTTGTGGCGAGACTGATTCGCCTTAGTTATCAAGCCCTAGACACCGGCAAAAGTAGAATATAGTGCGTAAGCTTCGATCCGCTGGACTCAGTCCGACACAGATCGATGCTTACATCACTACAGAAGTTCCGCACACAAGTTCGGTACAATCTGACTACTTTTGCTAGTTATCAAAAAACTAGTAGGTACACTCGGCACTTTTCCGGCCTAGCGTACCTGGTTTTCAAACCGCCGCCCCAGAATCAATGGGAGTCTGACCATAGCGAAAGTTCATGTTCGCTGCTGCCAGACATCCCATTGATTCCTATGGGAAACGTCTGCACCTAACACCCTAACATGTACCCCGAGACTAAACACCCCTAATGGGTCCCCCCTACACCGCCGCAACTAAATAAAGTTATTACCCCCTAAACCGCCACTTCCGGAGCCCATCGCAAGCTATAATAAATATGTTAACCCCTAAACCGCCGCTCCCGGTCCCTGCCGCAACTATAATATATGTATTAACCCCTAAATCGCCGCTCCCAGACCCGCCACCTACATTTTACCTATTAACCCCTATCATGCCCCCCCCTACACCGTCGCCACCTATAATAAAGTTATTAACCCCTATCCTGCCCCCCTACACCGTCGCCACCTATAATAAATTTATTAACCCCTATCCTGCCCCCCCTACACTGCCGCCACTGTAATAAAATTATTAACCCCTAAACCTAAGTCTAACACTAACCCTAACACTCCCCTAACTTAAATATTAATTAAATAATCTAAATAATATTTCTATTATTAACTAAATTAATCCTATTTACAACTAAATACTTACCTTTAAAATAAACCCTAATATAGCTTTAATATAAATAATAATTATATTGTAGCTATCTTAGGATTTATTTTTATTTTACAGGCAAATTTCAATTTATTTTAACTAGGTACAATAGCTATTAAATAGTTAATAACTATTTAATAGCTACCTAGCTAAAATAAAGAGAAATTTACCTGTAAAATAAAAACTAACCTAAGTTACAATTACACCTAACACTACACTATACTTTAATAAATTATTCCTATTTAAAACTAAATACTTACCTGTAAAATAAACCCTAAGATAGCTACAATGTAATTAATAATTACATTGTAGCTATTTTAGGATTTATATTTATTTTACAGGTAACTTTGTATTTATTTTAGATAGTTAGAATAGTTATTAAATAGTTATTAACTATTTAATAACTACCTAGCTAAAAGAAATACAAAATTACCTGTAAAATAAATCCTAACCTAAGTTACAATTAAACACTACACTACACTTTCATTAAATTAGTTAAATAAATGAGCTACACATAACTACAATTAAATTCAATTAAATAAACTAACTAAAGTACAAAAAATAAAAAAGCTAAGTTACAAAAAATAAAAAAAATAAGTTACAAACATTTCAAAAATATTACAAATTTTTTTAGCTACTTACACCTAATCTAAGCCCCCTAATAAAATAACAAAGCCCCCCAAAATAAAAAATTCCCTACTCTATTCTACATTAAAAAAGTTACCAGCTCTTTTACCTTACCAGCCCTTAACGGGGCATGCCCCAAAGAAAACAGCTCTTTTGCCTGTAAAATAAAAATACAACCCCCCAACATTAAAACCCACCACCCACATACCCCTAATCTAACCCAAACCCCCCTTAAATAAACCTAACACTACCCCCCTGAAAATCATCCTACCTTGAGCCGTCTTCAGCCAGCCGACCACCGATGGAACCGAAGAGGAGATCCGGAGCGACAGAAGTCATCATCCAGGCGGCACTGAAGAAGTCTTCCATCCGATTGAAGTCATCATCCAGGCGGCGCTGAAGAGGTCTTCCATCCGATTGAAGTCTTCATCCAAGCGGCGTCTTCAATCTTCATCCATCCGGAGCGGAGCAGAGCCATCTTCAGACGAGCCGACGCGGAGCCATCCTCTTCTTCCCGACGACTTACGACGAATGAAGGTTCCTTTAAAGGATGTCATCCAAGATGATGTCCCTTCAATTCCGATTGGCTGATAGGATTCTATCAGCCAATCGGAATTAAGGTAGGAAAAATCTGATTGGCTGATTGAATCAGCCAATCAGATTGAAGTGCAATCCGATTGGCTGATCCAATCAGCCAATCAGATTGAGCTCTCATTCTATTGGCTGTTTATTTAAGGGGGTTTGGGTTAGATTAGGGGTATGTGGGTGGTGGGTTTTAATGTTGGGGGGGTGTATTTTTTATTTTACAGGCAAAAGAGCTGTTTTCTTTGGGGCATGCCCTGCAAAAGGCCCTTTTAAGGGCTGGTAAGGTAAAAGAGCTGGTAACTTTTTAATGTAGAATAGGGTAGGGAATTTTTTTATTTTGGGGGGATTTGTTATTTTATTAGGGGGCTTAAATTAGGTGTAAGTAGCTTAAAATTGTTGTAATATTTTTTAAATGTTTGTAACTTATTTTTTTATTTTTTGTACTTTAGTTAGTTTATTTAATTGAATTTAATTGTAGTTATTTGTAGCTCATTTATTTAACTAATTTAATGATAGTGTAGTGTTAGGTTTAATTGTAACTTAGGTTAGGATTTATTTTACAGGTAATTTTGTATTTCTTTTAGCTAGGTAGCTATTAAATAGTTAATAACTATTTAATAACTATTCTAACTAGCTAAAATAAATACAAAGTTACCCGTAAAATAAATATAAATCCTAAAATAGCTACAATGTAATTATTAATTTCATTGTAGCTATCTTAGGGTTTATTTTACAGGTAAGTATTTAGTTTTAAATAGGAATAATTTATTAAAGTATAGTGTAGTGTTAGGTGTAATTGTAACTTAGGTTAGTTTTTATTTTACAGGTAAATTTCTCTTTATTTTAGCTAGGTAGCTATTAAATAGTTATTAACTATTTAATAGCTATTGTACCTAGTTAAAATAAATTGAAATTTGCCTGTAAAATAAAAATAAATCTTAAGATAGCTACAATATAATTATTATTTATATTGTAGCTATATTAGGGTTTATTTTAAAGGTAAGTATTTAGTTTTAAATAGGATTAATTTAGTTAATAATAGAAATATTATTTAGATTTATTTAATTAATATTTAAGTTAGTGGGGTGTTAGGGTTAGTGTTAAACTTAGGTTTAGGGGTTAATAATTTTATTACAGTGGCGGCGGTGTAGGGGGGGCAGGATAGGGGTTAATAAATTTATTATAGGTGGGGACGGTGTAGGGGGGGCAGGATAGGGGTTAATAACTTTATTATAGGTGGCGACGGGGTAGGGGGGGCAGAATAGGGGTTAATAAATTTATTATAGGTGGCAACGGTGTAGGGGGGCAGATTAGGGGTTAGTAAGTTTAATATAGGTTGTGGCGGGGTCCGGGAGCGGCGTTTTAGGGGTTAAACAATTTATTTAGTTGCAGCGGGGTCCGGGATCGGCAGGATAGGGGTTAATAAATTTATTATAGGTGGCGGCGGTATAGGGGGGGCAGGATAGGGGTTACTAGGTAAAATCTAGGTGGCGGCGGTGTCCGGGTGCGGCGGTTTAGGGGTTAATACATTTATAAGAGTTGCAGCGGGGTCTAGGAGCGACGGTTTAAGGGTTAGTAACTTTATTTAGTTGCAAGGGGCTCCGGGGGCACCGTTATAGGGGGTAGAACAGTGTAGTTAGTGTGGGTGCTTAGTGACAGCTTGTCAATAAAGCTGTCAAAAAGCCGAAGAGCAGCGAGATCGGATGAGTGATAACTCTCACAGTCCGCTGCTCATCACCCCATACTTGGTGCGCGGCTTTTTGACAGATTTTTTGATAACTTAGGCAAAATTTTTCAGGTCCGCGGTGGCGATGGTAGGCGAGCTTAGGCGGGCGTATTGAAACGGCGAAGGCAAGTAAAGTAGACACGTTGATAACTAGAGGCCAATGTCTGTACTGAGTGGGTGGACTGGCTGTATTTCTTAAATATATTTTATACATGTAAGATAAGTGTCTCATTAGCCTTCAGAAAATTATATATTTGTAAATATATTCACCTCTTTTTAACCAACCAACAAGTGCGTTGAAAATTAGCTTTTGCTTCAGAAAGATTATGGTAATCCGCCGATTATCTCAAAATATCTACACCATTCTTAGATGGAAATAGATCTAGAATCCTCATGATCCCCTGATTTGTAACATGCTGAATATAAAGTGTCTGCAATATATGGGACCTGATCCGGACCGCTGAGGATTTAGGTGGCGGCCTTCTTAGGAGTCCTCGGCACCCCCTCTGTTTACCAGGGTTGAGCAGCTGCTAGACTGCTGTTGCATTATATTAGCTATATACCTATTATCAATTTTTGAAAACCAGCCGTACTATCTTCCAGCTCATCTTGGCTAAAGTAACCATGTAACTAACATAAAAGAAGACTCTATGCCCTATTGGAACCCTGCATGAAGCTGATCTTTCACTCAGATATCTTTCATAAATAGCATAAGCCTATGTCGTCATTACAAACCTGTGCTCTCATTCACCACCATCATGTGTTTCTCCCCTAACTGTCACACAGACCTTACAAGTAAGTTTTGAAACTTTGCAATTTTATTTTGTTTTAGTTTACATTAGCATCTTATGTTACCTACTTACTATATCAGACACTGATTCAATTCAAAACTTAATGTCTCTTTACCTTACTGTACAATTCCTAAGGTTCAAGAGAGACTATTAAAGTCATCATGGTTACTAGTCCTACTTTTTCTCATGAAATTCTATAGGTCTGGTTTGGTTTGAGTATACCAACATAGTTACTAACTCAATCCACATAAGGCCCAAGAGTGACTGTGATATCTTATTATAACACCCACATTTAGGCATATAAGAGCGTTGGGGCCCAAAAGTAACCCATTCAGAACTACTGCTTGGTTAATATATGAGAACAACACATTACATATTATATTGTTGTATGCTTTCCTAAAAGTTACTACTTTTATCCTATAGCAGAAAATGCCTAAAGTGACAATTGCTTGTGCATTTTTTATTCTGGAAGAATATAAAACCCAGATTCACTATGTATAAAAATTATGTGTTACTGCTATTTCTCTAGATAACAATATGCATATAATCATAAGGTGCCTTTAGTATACCTTGTTAATCCATGCTAAGTTGATGCTTGTTATAAGGGCAATATAGTTGCACTTCCAGTTATATGTTACATATATAAATTAACTATATTTTTGCCTAAACCTTAGCAATAGTAGTTTGCACTTTAAGACATTTGAATATTCTGTCATCTACATAAGCTATATCATGTTAAACATTCTACAAAAATCTTAAACTAAGTATCATAAGGTCCAGGAGTGACTGCCTATATTATAAGATTTCCCCCACCGTGTAACTCATGATCACCTGGGTTCATCAGCGACTATGTGAAGCTAAGGGGGTGCACATCTATTTTTTTAAAAAAAAAAAGAGGTTTCATTCCCATCTGTAACTTACCATTATGGATGTTAGAGTTTTTCCCTTGATAATACATAGCCTTGTGTATAACTAGTAATTGTATACCTTGATGTAATTGTATAACACTTGTTAATGTATCGCTTATTAATATTGTGAATTACTTGGTCTGTGTTGTACCTCTTAACAACCTCAGTTAAAAAAAAAAAATACATGGAGACAGGGAGTGCCCATACACCGGACTCCAATTTCATATTCCATTAAACAATATGTGTCCTCAAGTATGACAAGACTCATTAAATACATAACATAGTAGATGAAGTTGAAAGAAGACAGAAGTTCATTAAGATCAACCTATAAAATGTGTATATAAATATTGAGGGTGCACAATGGTCCAGAATATATAATTCTCCCTTCTGTGCCTTCCTGTAGGACAAAGTAATTGTTCAGATTAATTATTCCATGCCAAAGTAGACAAGTCTCATTCTATAAAAGCCATCATGTCTGGCCTGCCCTTCTCCTTGTTTTCCTATGTACTCTTTCTTGCCTTTATCTACTAAACTATGGCCTTTTATGCCTCGACACATATGATGTCATAATGAACATCCTGACTTTTAGCAACAAATGGACAAAAGGTAAATTGGTTGTAAGGTAAGGTGACATCACAATAGATTTACTAGTTGTAGGGTTGCTACCTTTTTTCCCCATCCATTTTGGTACACATTTTGAGGGGGCAAAGCACTTTAGTGTGGGGAGAGTGTGGTTTGCATGCAATACGTCACATGTTTGTACTAAAATATTGTATTTTGGGCAGTTTCAAATATGCATAAACACTGAATTTTCAGCATATTAAACTATTACCTTAAACTGTAAAGAACAAATTAGCATTTTAACATTGAAAATAATATATCTTCATAGTAATTGAAAATAAGTTCAAATTACTTTTAACTAAGATTAATTTTGGGGCATCACTCTATTTAACTATAAAGGGAATCCGGACTTTATTAAAGGATACAAATGCCAACGATTTGAAAAATGGGAACAGTGTGGTGTGTGTTTTATTGCCCAGATTTTTGATATTGAAAATCACTCTATGAAATATTTTGAAAATATTTGTAAAACAGAATTTGGTATTCCTAACCAATTACTGTTCTCATATCTTCAGCTTAAACATTATGCCAATAAATTACTTAAAGCAGGCTACATTGATTGGTTAGGAAGGGCTTTTGATTGGGTCTGTATTAGTGATATTGCAAACTTAAAATTTTCCGTTCACGAACGGTGGACGCGAACTTCCGCAAGTGTTCGCGAACGGGCGAACCGGGCGAACCGCCATTGACTTCAATAGGCAGGCAAATTTTAAAACCCACAGGGACTCTTTATGGCCACAATAGTGATGGAAAAGTTGTTTCAAGGGTACTAACACCTGGACTGTGGCATGCCAGAAGGGGATCCATAGCAAAACTCCCACGGAAAAATACATAATTGATGCAGAGTCTGGTTTTAATCCATAAAAAACATAAATCACCTAACATTCCTAAATTGTTTGGAATAACGTGCTTTAAAACATCAGGTATGATGTTGTATTGATCAGGTAGTGTAAGGGTTATGCCCGCTTCACAGTGACAGACCAAACTCCCCGTTTAACGCACCACAAACAACAGCAAACAGTCCAATTGCACAACCGCAAACTCCCCATTGCCACGAGATAGATTCGATAGATAGATAGATAGATACATAGATTAGATACATAGATCAATAGATGCAATAGATACATTTGATAGATACGATAGATAGATAGATAGATTTGATAGATCAATAGATAGATTTGATAGATAGATAATTTCCCAGACAAAGAATTACAAGACGTGCGGTCTGGGACCCAGGGTAAAATTCCCAGAGGCAGTTGTGGCGCCCGAGGCTCTGATTAGAACAGAGCACTCTGGAACGTATCTGCCCTCGGCCGAAATTGGAACATTCTTTTGCTTTCTGCCTGTCGGCCAAATGTCAGTCTGCCAAATGTCGTTCTGAATTTTGTCAGAGCACCACGTGCAATCTACTGTGCCACCAGATATGAGTGGTGTGTTAAGTAGTAATATTCTTATTAGTTTAATCCCTGTTACATCCCCTATTAGGGGATGTGTATATGGCATGGATTTTAGGAACCGGGAGATGGAAAAAGATGCTTGGCCGGTCCTCCTACTTCAAATTTGGGGGAACTGCGCGTGCAATCTACTGTGCCACCAGATATGAGTGGTGTGTTAAGTAGTACTATTCTTATCACTTTAATCCCTGTTACGTCCCCTATCAGGGGACGTGTATATGGCATGGATTTTAGGAACCGGGAGATGGAAAAAGATGCTTGGTCGGTCCTCCTACTTCAAATATTGCCACCAGATAGGAGTGGTGTGTTAAGTAGTAATATTCCTATCACTTTAATCCCTGTTAGGTGCCTTTTTTTTGTTTTGTTTTTTGAAGCCACAGTGCAGCACCAGAGGCCAGAAAAATTTGGCATGTACACATGCCTGAAAAATTAGATATTGTTGCAGCCGCTGCTGTAGCAGCGGCCAGAAAAATTGATGTTTGTTTCCCAGGCAGAAAGTGCCCTAAAACATTGCGGCTTGAACCCTAGTTGGTGGCGGATAAGTCACGCAAGTCATCCGGCATTTGAAGATAACATACAGCAGCTTGTGGACCATTTATAGCCCAAGGCAGATCATCTCATCAGGCCTTTTTTGTATCGCCCAATGTCAGTCCCTTCAGGATCCATCCCTCATTCATCTTAATAAAGATGAAGTAATCTAGACTATTTTGACCTAGGCGACTTCTCTTCTCAGTGACAATACCTCCTGCTGCACTGAAGGTCCTTTCTGACAGGACACTTGAAGTGGGGCAGGCCAGAAGTTCAATCACAAATTGGGAAAGCTCAGGCCACAGGTCAAGCCTGCACACCCAGTAGTCAAGGGGTTCATCGCTCTACAGAGTGTCGAGATCTGCAGTTAAAGTGAGATAGTCTGCTACCTGTCGGTCGAGTCGTTCTCTGAGGGTGGACCCCGAAGGGCTGTGGCGATGCATAGGAGTTAAAAAGCTCTGCATGTCCTCCATCAACAACACGTCTGTAAAGTGTCCTGTCCTTGCCGGCGTGGTCATGGGAGTCGGAGGATTACTTTCACCTCTTCCCCTGTTAGATTCCCATTGTGCTGTGACATCACCCTTATACGCTGTGTAAAGCATACTTTTTAATTTATTTTGGAACTGCTGCATCCTTTCTGACTTGCGGGAATTTGGTAACATTTCAGGTACTTTATGCTTATACCGGGGGTCTAGTAACATGGACACCCAGTACAGGTCCTTCTCCTTCAGCTTTTTTATACGAGGGTCACTCAACAGGCACGACAGCATGAAAGACCCCATTTGCACAAGGTTGGATGCCGAGCTACTCATGTCCCATTCCTCGTCCTCAGTGATCTCACTGAAGGTATCTTCTGCTCCCCAGCCATGTACAACACTACGGGTACCAGATAGGTGACAATGAGCACCCTGGGATACCTGTTGTGGTTGTTCTTCCTCCTCCTCCTCCTCAAAGCCACATTCCTCCTCTGACTCCTCTTCCTCACAATCCTCTTCCAGCGTTGCCACAGGTCCAGCAAGCAATGCTGATAAGGCTGTTTCTGGTGGTGATGTTGACCACAACTCTTCCTCTTCACGCTCATCTACGGCCTGATCCAGCACTCTTCGCAGGGCACACTCCAGGAAGAAAACAAATGGTATGATGTCGCTGATGGTGCCTTCGGTGCGACTGACTAGGTTTGTCACCTCCTCAAAAGGACGCATGAGCCTACAGGCATTGCACATGAGCGTCCAGTAACATGGCAAAAAAATCCCCAGCTCCGCAGAGGCTGTCCTAGCACCCCGGTCATACAAATACTCGTTAACGGCTTTTTCTTGTTGGAGCAGGCGGTCGAACATTAGGAGTGTTGAATTTCAACGTGTCGGGCTGTCGCAAATCAAGAGCCTCACTGGCATGTTGTTTCGCCGCTGGATATCTGCAAAATTCACCATGGCCGTGTAGGAACGCCTGAAATGGCCACACACCTTCCTGGCCTGCTTCAGGACATCCTGTAATCCTGGGTACTTATGCACAAAGCGTTGTATGATCAGATTACACACATGTGCCATGCACTGCACATGTGTCAACTTGCCCAATTTCAATGCCGCCAACAAATTACTTCCATTGTCAGAAACCACTTTGCCGATCTCCAGTTGGTGCGGAGTCAGCCACTGATCCACCTGTGCATTCAGGGCGGACAGGAGTGCTGTTCCGGTGTGACTCTCTGCTTTCAGGCAAGTCAAACCCAAGATGGCGTGACACTGCCGTATCCGGGATGTGGAATAGTACCTGCGGAGCTGGGGGAGTGCCGTTGATGTGGAGCAAGATGCAGCAGCAGAAGAGGACTAGTAACCGAGGAGGTTATGGAAGAGGATGGAGTAGGAGGAGTAGAGGAGGTGGCAGCAGGCCTGCCTGCAAGTCATGGCGGTGTCACCAACTCCTCTGCAGATCCACGCATTCCATGCTTGGCAGCCGTCAGCAGGTTTACCCAATGCGCAGTGTAGGTGATATACCTGCCCTGACCATGCTTTGCAGACCAGCTATCAGTGGTCATATGGACCCTTGCCCCAACACTGTGTGCCAGACATGCCATTACTTCCTTTCGCACAATTGAGTACAGGTTGGGGATTGCCTTTTGTGCAAAGAAATTTCAGCAGGGTACCTTCCACTGTGGTGTCCCAATAGCTACAATTTTTTTGAATGCCTCAGACTCCACCAGCTTGTATGGTAAAAACTGGCGGGCTAAGAGTTCAGACAAGCCAGCTGTCAGACTCCGGGCAAGGGGGTGACTTTGGGACATTGGCTTCTTACGCTCAAACATGTCCTTGACAGAGACCTGACTGTGGGCAGATGAGCAGGAACTGCTACGGAAGAGAGTCGGAGTGGCAGATGGTTGAGAGGGGGCAAGGAGGACAGCAGTGGTTGACGTGGCTGAAGATGCTGGACCAGGAGGAGGATGGCGGCTTTGAGTTTGTGTGCTGCTTCTACTCATGTGTTCATCCCATTGGCGTTTGTGATGTGAGATCATGTGCCTTCGCAAAGCAGTTGTACCTAGGTGGGTGTTGGACTTCCCATGACTCAGTTTCTTTTGGCACAGGTTGAAAATGGCATCGCTGTTGTCAGAGGCAGAGACAAAAAAAAAATGCCACACTGCTGAGCTCTGTGATGACGGCATTCTGGTGGTGGCAACAGCATGCATTGATTGGTGTGCTGTCTGGCTGACCCCGGGTGCCGATGCATGCTGTCTGACTGTGCCACTAGCTCCTTGTGACGACCTCCCCCTGCTTCCAACTCGTCTCCTCCTCCTCTCTGTCTCCCCATCTGAACTTTCCCCCTCTTCTTCTTCTCTTCTAGCGGGCACCCACGTGACATCCACGGATGCATCATCATGAACCGTTTCACTTGTATCTGACAAATCAACAAAGGAAGCAGCAGGGGTACAACATCATCATCATCACACCATACGTCCATGTCTGTAATGCTGCCTGACTGAGACATATCACTGTTATCTACATCCTCTGTCAATGATGGTTGCGCATCACTCATTTCTTCAAACTGATGTGTCAATAACTCCTCTGACAGATCAAGTGAAGCGGCTGTGATGCTAGTGTTGTTGGTGGTGGCAGGCGGGCGAGTGGTCACTTGAGAGGTGCCCGAAGCTAAGCTGGAGGTTGATGGTGCGTCAAGTTTCTGAGCGGAAGCTGAAGAAGATTGGGTGTCCTGTGTTAGCCAGTCAACTAGGTCCTCCTCAGAACTTTTCGTGTCCATGGTACATGGCCTCTGAACACTGGGCATTATTGTAGGGTAAAAAGGAATCACAGCACCACGATCACGACAGCACCTGCGGGGTGGCCTGCCTCTGCCTGTCATTTTTTTTTAAATGTACACTTACACTACTATTAAACAAGATATGAGTGGTAGTTTTTACCACAACTGATATACAGTGGCACCACAACGGCAGCCTTTTCTATAATTGCAGTGAGTAGCAAACACTAAATTAATGTTTCTGTGCTTATAGTAGCAGAAAAGGTGGTGCTGTGCAGTTGTATAATATACTGAACCAAAAGAGAGGGAGAGACCTCTCTAAAAGACTGAAAATACAGCACTCTGTGCCTGGACTTGTAGTGGAGAAATTGGGAATTTAAAATATAACTTTTATTAAGTACATTAAAATTGAACACTCAATTAAAAACAACCTGGGAGTAGTAGGCCTATTCCTTAATCTTCTGTAAGCCTTTGATATATTTTAAGTGCTTAGAATGAAATTGTGTAGGCAGGAAGTTATAAGTGAGACCACTCTGTTCAGTAATTTTACTGGTAATAAAGGGTTAATATTTTTGTGTCAAATGCACATATATCTAGATATCTAAATAGGCTAATGTTCTGTCCTTGGATGTTGGAATTAGGTTCAATGCTTGTGGCGCTCAGTGAACTCAGAAATAAACATAAAAATTGTGTTAGATGCTTCACTTTATTAATAAATGCAACTCCAGTTTTGTCTTATACTTGAGTATAGGCAGTTTGAGATTTTCAGAATGATTAGATTACACGTGACGGTTTGTGAATCTGTTTATTCTGGTTGTATTTTGGAATTCAAATGTATATTATAGATCTCCTTTGGTCAACTCATTTCCACTGTTTATTGATTTATCATCAAAATAAATTATTTGAAATCTCTGTGTGGTCCAGTTGATTTATTTACATGCAAAGTATTAACAAAGTAGTATAATCTTGATTTATTTCTGTTTAGTAACTTGTCATTTGTCTAAAATACCAATGATCCTATACCTAGCGTTAAGGTTATTACCATATTATCTAAGCACCACATTCACATATGAAATACTTGTTGGATTACGTTATTTTGAAATAGGGGGTATATGTACACCTTCTATTGAATCCAATCCTAATGATAATAATGTGCACTTATAAGTAGCTAAGTGTAATATAGTTCATACACTTAATGACTCAGCCAGTATAAGTGTGCTGTATATTAGTAACTATTGAGATAATATGATGCACAAATGTTACATATGAATTTCAGTCTAATTCTTTCTACATATAGAGGTGACCGTAATAATTGAGTATTTAAATTACATAAAAGAGGAACTAACTTTACTTGTTAGTGTGCAACCGCACTATTATGCAGCTATGGCGGTATTATACTTAGCTTGCCCCTCTTACTGCAATATTCTGTATATCTTGTGTTCTCTCTTATAGTTATTGGGTCACTCGTGTGATTCAGTGTCACGCTAAGATTGCTGTATCGTGATTGGTGTACAATACTTTAGAACCAGATACTATTTTCTAGAGTTAATTTATCACAAGCCAACAGTTAAATTAGTTCTAGTTAGTTAGGTAGATTTTAGTTTTTGCATATATGCACCCTTAACTGAACTGGTATGATTTTGGCATTATTGAAGTAATAGCTAGAAAGTTTGAGTTATCTAATACAGCAGCAAACGTTAGATACTTCACCGGTAAAATAGATTCTCTGACTGTGAGTACAACTGAGCTTGAAAATTCCCCCAGTGTGATATCCTAAGGTTGCCACCTAGTAAGTAGCCTAGTGCAAGTAACCCTTTGTTAAATCATATAGTCTTATGGTCAAAGTTATAACTTAATAAAAAAAACTAATTGTGACTGTTAGTCATACATTAGTACTAGATACGTGATTTTTAAATTCTACCCTGCCTAAAGAGGCCAACAACTCCAGATAACTGGAGTTGCATTTATTAATAAAGTGAAGCATCTAACACAATTTTTATGTTTATTTCTGAGTTTACTGAGCGCCACAAGCATTGAACCTAATTCCAACATCCAAGGACAGAACATTAGACTATTTAGATAACTAGATATATGTGCATTTGACACAAAAATATTAACCCTTTATTACCAGTAAAATTACTGAACAGAGTGGTCTCACTTATAACTTCCTGCCTACACAATTTCATTCTAAGCACTTAAAATATATCAAAGGCTTACAGAAGATTAAGGAATAGGCCTACTACTCCCAGGTTGTTTTTAATTGAGTGTTCAATTTTAATGTACTTAATAAAAGTTATATTTTAAATTCCCAATTTCTCCACTACAAGTCCAGGCACAGAGTGCTGTATGTGCAGTCTTTTAGAGAGGTCTCTCCCTCTCTTTTGGTTCAAGATATGAGTGGTGGCACTGGGCAAGTGGGCACACTATACGCTGTGAGCCTGACACAAAAAAGCAGACTGATGTTTCACAGTCAAAAAAGTTTTTTTTTAAAATGTACAAACAAGATATGAGTGGTGGCACTGGGCAAGTGGGCACAGTATACACTGTGAGCCTGGCACACACGCTGGCAAGCAGGCAACTGCAATTAGATTACACTAGCAGACTGATGTTTCACAGTCAAAAAAGTTTTCTTTTTTTTTTATTTACTCTACTGTTACAACAGATATGAGTGGTGGCACTAGTTGGCAAGTAGGCCTGGCACACACACTGGCAGGCAGGCAACTGCAATTAGATTACACTAGCAGACTGATGTTTCACAGTCAAAAAGTTTGTTTTTTTTAATTTACACTACTGTTAAAACAGATATGAGTGGTGGCACTAGTTGGCAAGTGGGCCTGGCACACACGCTGGCAGGCAGGCAACTGCAATTAGATTACACTAGCAGACTGATGTTTCACAGTCAAAAAAGTTTTTATTTTTAAATTTACACTACTGTTACAACAGATATGAGTGGTGGCACTAGTTGTCAAGTGGGCCTGGCACACACGCTAACAGGCAGGCAACTGCAATTAGATTACACTAGCAGACTGATGTTTCACAGTCAAAAAAGTTTTTATTTTTAAATTTACACTACTGTTACAACAGATATGAGTGGTGGCACTAGTTGGCAAGTGGGCCTGGCACACACGCTGGCAGGCAGGCAACTACAATTAGATTACACTAGCAGACTGATGTTTCACAGTCAAAAAAGTTTTTTTTTTTTTTAATTTACACTACTGTTACAACAGATATGAGTGGTGGCACTTAGCAAGTGGGCCTGGCACACACGCTGGCAGGCAGGCAACTGCAATTAGATTACACTATCAGACTGATGTTTCACAGTAAAATTACACAGGCAAAAAAAAAAAAAATATGTTCTAGCCCTAAAAAGGGATTTTTGGGGTGCTGTCCTTACAGCAGAGATCAGATGAGTCCTTCAGGACTGTAGTGGACACTGAATACACTAGCCTAGCTATATATTTCCCTATGAAATCAGCAGCAGCTACACTGTCCCTCCTCTCACTAACAATGCAGCTTTAGAATGAATCTAAAATGGCTGCTGTCCAGGAGCTGGGAGGGTCTGGGAGGGAGTGTCTCCTGCTGATTGGCTGAAATGTGTCTGCAGACTGTGAGATACAGGGTCAAAGTTTACTCAATGATGACGAATAGGGGGCGGATCGAACATTGCATATGTTCGCCCACCGCTGCGAACGCGAACAAGCTATATTCGCCGGGAACTATTCGCCGGCGAACAATTTGCGACATCACTAGTCTGTATATTGTTTAAAGAAATTAATATTCCAACAAACCCCAGTAAGTGGTCAATGCTATAACAAACCTCCATAAAAATAGATGTACCTCTTAAAGATTTGATATGGATTCCCAAACATAATAGACCCAAAGTTTAAACAAGGAATTTTGTTGTGGCTTCCAATCTTAAATTTTGGGCTTTTGGGCTTGCTATACCTACCCTTATGACAAATAACATATTGGGAGAGAAGATGGTTAATTGGGTCACTGACCAGATGATCTTTATCCTTTCTGCTATATGGACATATTAAACTTCCCTATTTTTTTTTCAGATCTTCCCATATACTTCAATGGGAAAAAACAATAAAATGTGAAGCGTCTATGGAAGCCAGGACTAAGGCTAGCAATATAACTAAACAAGCAATCCATAATGTAACCACATAGGAACTATACTACAAAATCCTAACACAATGGCACTTGACTCCTCTCCGTCTTTTTCAAATCTCTAATATACATTCACCAATGTGTTGGAGAGGATGCGGTAGAGTAGGCACTCCCCTGCACATGTGGTGGGATTGCCCTAAGATTTGTAGACTCTGGGCGAAGGACTTTTTCTTTTGCTCCAGACTGGCTGTAGTCGATAAGGCAAATCCGCAAATGGGATTATTCCATTTATTTCCAGACAATATCCCTAAACACATTATAAATCTAAACATCTATATCTTTATGGCAGTTAAAGCAGTCATTGCAAGAAATTGGCAAAACCCCAATGTCCGAAATGGTCACAAGTAACTGACAAAATGAGTCAATTAGAATCTATGGAATGCAGTTTATTTGCTGACACAAGAAGATCTCCACTGTGCTGGAAAACCTGGAGACAATGCGGCAGGGGAGTGGCCCAGCCCACCTATAGAAACAGATAATAATTTTAATATATTCCTTTGCATTTAGCTATAATATGTGAGCACATGGGTGAGTACCATTGGCTAATCTTAACCCACACCTTCCCCCCCCATTTTTTTTTTTAAACTACAACCTTCTACTTTCTCCATACCATTTATCCTGTTCATTTTTATTTTCATTCATTCATATTCTATAAACACACCTGATTCCTTGATAGGTGCTCTTTTCAATATAGCCTATTATCAGGTTCCTTGCTTATTTGAATCACAACTGCAGAGTTTAAATAAATTATATTTGTTTCACAACTGGAGTACAGGCTATTATATCAGCATAGACTGTATTTACTCAGAGTGAATTTTATAAGGAAATGCAGTAAGATTTTATATGGTTATATATTATTGTTATACCATATAAGTAATAAGAGACTGAAAATAAGTATTAGTATTAATAACAACTTTTGTCATTAGTATAGCTAAAGCCCATATAAGAGAAATAGAGTTCATTGTAATAAGCACTGAAGCGTGAGAGATATGAGACACACAGACTGCAGGTGCTGACAGGGGCATGACCTGCTGCGAGACACAGCACACTGAATAATGTTTGCAGCGTGGATATGTGAACACAGACCAGTGAGTGAATTGAGAGCTGTGAGACACGCTGAGTTGTGAGGAGCTGTGTGACAGGCTGAGATGTGTGTAGCTGTGTGACGTCACAGAAAGTCCGTTACTGTCCGGTATGGGAATGAATCAAAGAAAGTTTAGAACATTATCATGAAACATACGTTGCAAATGATAGTAATATTTCAGAGACAAAGTCAGTTTAGAAATGTTCAAGAGAAAACATGACAATTGAAATTAGCCGTTAGTTTTGGCTTCCAAGGTAAATTATAATTGATACAAATACCGTAGCGGTAGTAAGTAGAATCTTTCTGTTGGAAATTAAGTAGCAATTCCTGTAGAGATGTAGAGTTGAAATAAATTAATACTTCTTGGAATAGTAAACTTCAGGATGAAATGAGACTAGTTGTTATCAGTCCTTAATGAGACCAAACTGTAGATAGTATTTGTAATCCAAATGTTGAAGTAGTAAAAGTAAATCTTCTCTTGATATGAATGTAGCTTATAAGAAACAGAGCACTGGTTTTAGCAAACAATACTCAGCAACTAAGCACTTGTTTGGGGTGTGGTGATGCCTTAAGTACAGGTGAGGAAGGTGAGTTGAGGCAAAAGGTAAAAGCAGGACTGGAATCCTTACAGATCCCCCCCCTCAAGCAAGCCGACCACGGGTTGGAATTTAGGTCTACTTGGATAGCGTCTATGGAAACGAGCAATAAGCTTCGGAGCATTAATGTGTGCATGAGGTTCCCAAGTGTCATCCTCTGGGGCGAACCCCTTCCATCGGACCAGATACTGTAATTCTCCATTATAATGTCTTGAGTCCAAGAGATCATAAACTTCATAGACATCAGTACCCAATTGTATAGGAGAAGGGGGTAAAAGAGGTGCATCAGGCTTATCTCCTAAGTAGGGTTTCAATAATGATACATGGAAAGTTGGGTGGATGGGTAAAGAATCAGGTAGGTCAAGCCAGACAGCATTTTCATTAATGATGTGTAGAATTTTGAATGGGCCAAGGAACAACCCAGCCAATTTTTTACTTGGTAAGTGCATTTTAATATTTTTGGAAGATAACCAAACATAGTCCCCGATGGAATATTTCGGAGAAGCTCTACGTCGTAAATCATAAAAAAAATTCTGAGAAGCCTGAGCATGTTTGATGTTATCACCTAAGTGTAGGAAATTTTCAGCTATGTTTTGTGTCAACACATCAACAGATGGTGAATAATGTGTAGAGGTCGTTTGGATAGTGAATCTTGGGTTAAAACCATAGTTGGCAAAAAAGGGAGAATAATTTGTAGTGCTGTTAATGGTATTATTATAGGCAAATTCAGCCATAGAGAGAAAAGAAGTCCATTTATTTTGATGATATGAGCAATAGCAAAATAGATATTGCTCAAGCCACTGATTGAGTCTCTCAGTTTGGCCGTTAGTCTGAGGGTGGAAGGCTGTGCTTAACCTTTGATCAATTTGGAGTGCTTTAGTGAGTGCTTTCCAGAAGCGTGAAGTGAATTGGGATCCTCTATCAGTAGTTAAAATGGAGGGTAACCTGTGGTATCGTACAATGTGGTTTAGAAATAAGTATGCTGTTTCAATGGAAGTGGGTAACTTGTGATAAGGAATAAAATGTGCCATTTTATTAAAATGATCTGTAACAACTAAAATGGTAGTTTGTCCTGAACTAGGTGGTAAATCAACTATAAAATCCATTCCCAAATGAGACCAAGGAGATTCTGGTACTTCCAGAGGAATCAAATAGCCGTAGGGAGGTCTCCTTTCTGGTTTCGATACTGTACAAGTTGTACAATGTTGTATATATTCCTTTATATTGGTCTTCATCGATGGCCACCAATAACTTCTGGCGATACCTGGATGACCAATTAGTGGAGGATCATGATGTTCTTTGATTATTTTCTGTCTGAAACGTTCTGGAATATATAGTCTAGAACCATGAAAGTTAAAACCATTCTGGAGGCTTAGACTATCTAATAGGGTTTGGTCTTCTGAAGATAGATCAGATTGGTATTCCTTATCCTGTTGAGATAGGATAGCAAGGAAACGAGTAGGGGGAAGAATGCTAGTAGGAGAGTCTTCTTGTACAGGTCTTGAATCTCGTCGAGAGAGTGCATCTGCCTTCCCATTTTTTGATCCTGGCCTGTACATGATTTGAAAATTGAAACGACTAAAGTAGAGACTCCATCTCACTTGACGTCCAGATAAAGTTTTGTTATTTTGTAGATATTCCAAATTCCGGTGATCAGTGTAAATCACTATAGGAAAACGAAAACCACTAGAAACCTAAATAGCAGCACTATCAGGGTCTATATAGGAGGTGCGCCAATATAAATCGAAAATATGAGCATATTTAAAATCAATTTTCAAGCCTGTTAGTATTAGGGGCATAGATTGAGACCATACGAGATAAACTGTTAAATAATAAATGATTAATAATAATATAAAAACCTAGATAACAAAAAATTATATATATTTAATATGCCTATCAAAGTCCCAAATCAGAAGAGTGAATATAAATATATATATAAGTCCATATGAACCATAGACCAGATCCCACAATGTACAGAAGCTCTCTCCAAAAATGGCAGGAAGAAAATACAGTCCTAGAAAACAAAAAACGAGAGGCGCTCTTAGTGCAGCAAATTCCAAACAGGGGCAAATTATGAATACACAATATATACCATGTACTCACAAGTAAAGTTGCACAAGCAGTGCAATATCGTGCAGGCCGAAACTTCTGAGCCGTTCGGCTGACTCACAGTGGCTGAAGCAGATGGTATCCAGAATGAGGCTCCAATCCTGATACTTGTCAACTCTCAGGAACGCCAACAAAAACCGATCAGTGCTATAGAAATCCAGCACTCGGCTGAGAGTCCAACCAGGTGTTTCACTCCAACAACACCGGAGATAATAAAGGGTCCAGAGCAAGACTTAAAATAACATACACACTTTATTAAAACATATAAAAGTGTTGCTTAGCAACGCGTTTCTCGGGTGAATGCCGTTTCATCAGGCTATTATTTTGTTTATGGTCTTGCTCTATTTAAACCCCTTCTAACCTATCAGCGGCTTTAAAATTTGGCGCGCCTCCTAACCCGGCTCTATTAGATTCCTAACATTGGTTAATGCCGCTGAGAGCCAGTATCCAATAAAATTCAACGGTTAAGGCACTCCTCTGAAATGTGGTGCATCGTCATAATCATCATAATAATGACCGTTGGATTTGTTTGGACTAGCGCATATTACTATTATGCTCAGGATGATCTAGGCATAAGAAAATAATATATACATAAACATAAAATGTTCCTTATACTAACCTTATTAATACTGTAAAAATACTGAATTGTAGTGTTCACTAATGAACTATATTAGCTCTAGGTTACTACGATACAGATAACCCTTACGTGCAGTTAATACCTTTGCAACCAAAGTAATAAAAAATACATATACAGATATGAAAATCTAAATATATCAATGGGAAAACTAATTTACTCTAAGTTAATGCTAATAAGCTTATTTGACACTGGCTTATAGATGTATAATGTTATACCCATTGTTACCAACATTATAAAATAAATACATTCCAATCACATTTGTTATTAGAACAATACATAAATAAAAAAACATTATTATTTGATAAAAATAAAAATAAAAAATAAATATAAAATTGAAAATAAAAATAATAAATAAAAATAAAAATAATAATAATTGAAAATAAAAATAAATTATAAAATTGCCCATACAAATAACATTACAAAATAAAATACCATGAACAGATATAATACATATAATACATATAATATATAATATATATAATATTTTGTAATTTCATAAAAAATATGAAGGTACTCATTGTTCATTCAAGATGTAAACTTAAGCTATAAATTGGGCACATAGGACATATTAGAATTCATCGTATCCCCCTATCTATCTAATCCCAAAGTTATGTGTGCTGTGAGTTTTTTACTTATATAATATAAGAAATTAGTCAAGAATAATTAATATTATATATGTGATTAATAAAAGTTAAATATGTGAATAATTACACTAAATAAACTCTATGTTGGCGTGTTATGTGTGGAAGGTGTGAATGACCTATGTAGGTATATAAATGTCAATAATTTACCACTAAACATATAGATACATATAATTTATAATTTAAATCACTATAGGTAGTGAGGTACCTTCAAGAAGATGTCTCCAGAATTCAAAGGCTCTTTTAATGGCTAGAAGTTCCTTGTCCCCAATGGAATAGTTAATCTCTGCTGAAGTTATATTTTTTTAATAGAACCCAACTGGGTGTAGAGGTTCTTTAGGAGACTGTCTTTGGGAGAGGACAGCGCCAAGAGCATAATCTGAAGAATCCACCTCTAGGATATATTGAAGGTTTGGATCAGGATATTTCAGAATGGGAGCAGATGAAAAAGAATTCTTCAGGAAGCTGAAAGCATCATCCTGTTCTTTGGGCCACTGGAAAGTGCAGTTAGCACTAGTTAATTTAGTCAGAGGTTTCGCTATTTTTGAGAAATTGCGAATGAATTTTCTGTAATAGTTACTGAAGCCAAGAAACTTTTGTAGCTCTTTCCTTGTTGAAGGTGTGGGCCAGGATTTTACTGCTTCCACTTTGTTATCTTGCATTTGAATCCCATTCGGGCTGATGGAGTAACCCAGGAACTCTATTTTGTTGGTGTGAAAAATAAATTTTTCCAATTTGGCGTAGAGCCGATGGACTTGGAGTCTTGCTAAAACCCAACTAACATGTTTGATATGTTCTTCTAGATTTGTGGAGTAGATTAGAATGTCATCTGGGTAGACAACAACACATGTGTCAAGAAGATCATGGAAAATGTCATTAATAAAGAACTGGAAAGTTGCGGGTGCGTTGGTTAAGCCAAAGGGCATAACTAGATATTCAAACAACCAATACCTAGTTCTAAAAGCGGTAAGCCACTCATCCAACTCTCGGATACGCACTAAATTGTACGCCCCTCTCAAATCTAATTTAGTATAAATCTGAGCATGCCTGAGTCTTTCTATGAGTTCAGGAATGAGGGGGAGGGGGTATCGTTTTTTTATGGTGATTTTGTTCAATTGTCTGAAGTCAATGATAGGCCGAAGAGATTGGTCTTTGTTCTGCACAAAAAACATTCCTGCACCAGCAGGAGAAACTGAAGGACAGATAAATCCTTTCTTTAGATTTTCATCTAGGTAAGTCTTTAGATGATCCAATTCTGGTTGACAGAGTGGGTATAGATGTCCGATGGGTGGTGTGGTTCCAGGTTTCAATTCGATAGGGCAGTCATAGATTCTGTGTGGGGGAAGGGTGTCTGCTTCCTTCTTACTGAAGACTTCAGAGAACTGCTTGTACATTTCTGGTATCAGAGTTTCTGATGTGGAGGATAAACTGTGAAAAAAGGTTCTATGACAAGTCTGTTGGCAAAATTCAGAATTTAATTGAACATTTAAGGATTTCCAATTAATATCTGGTTCGTGTAGCTGTAACCAAGCTAGCCCAAGTACTATAGGGAATAATGGAGAAGTGATTACATCAAAGGTGAGATGTTCATGATGTGTTTTTAATGTGGTGACAGAGAGCGGGATGGTGTGATGTGTAATGGGCCCTGATGATATCTCAGACCCATCAACCACACGAAGAAGAATAGGAGACAACTTTTTTATCAATGGTATTTTATTTTTTGAAACCAGAGAACTGTCAATGTAGTTTCCTTGTGCTCCTGTATCCAAGATGGCTGGAATGGTCACTTGCTTATTTGCCCACTGTAGAGAGAGAAGTAAAGAACAATGAAGAGGGTTGTTATGCTTTAACTGGATAGAAAGATTGGTATGGTACTTCTTGTTCTGTGGCAAAGAGGGGCAATCCTTTAAAGTATGAGATGAGGATGCACAATACATGCAGAGGCCTCTAGTCTTCCTTCTGATGCGTTCTTCAGGAGTTAGAGGTCCTCTAATAAAACTTATATCCATTGCTTCAGCACCAGTTGAACCAGTGTGAGAACTGTTAGGAGTGGGATGGTTTAGAACCTTATACTTCTTGTAAACAATTTCAGGGTATTGACGTTCAAATCTTCTTTCACGTAATCTCCTATCAATTTGCCTGCTGAGCTTCATAAGGCCTTCCAATGTTTCAGGCAACTCAGTTCGGGCTAATTCATCTTTTACTGCATCAGAGAGTCCAAGCCTGAACTGGTTTTTTAAGGCAATGGCGTTCCATTGAGAGTCAATAGAATATTGCTTGAATTCTGTTATGTAACTTTCAACAGGTTTGATACCTTGTTTTAGGTTATATCAGGTTCCTTGCTTATTTGAATCACAACTGCAGAGTTTAAATAAATTATATTTGTTCACAACTGGAGTACAGGCTATTATATCAGCATAGACTGTATTTACTCAGAGTGAATTTTATAAGGAAATGCAGTAAGACTTTATATGGTTATATATTATTGTTATACCATATAAGTAATAAGAGACTGAAAATAAGTATTAGTATTAATAACAACTTTTGTCATTAGTATAGCTCAAGCCCATATAAGAGAGATAGAGTTCATTGTAATAAGCACTGAAGCGTGAGAGATATGAGACACACAGACTGCAAGTGCTGACAGGGGCGTGACCTGCTGCGAGACACAGCACACTGAATAATGTTTGCAGCGTGGATATGTGAACACAGACCAGTGAGTGAATTGAGAGCTGTGAGACACGCTGAGTTGTGAGGAGCTGTGTGACACACTGAGATGTGTGTAGCTGTGTGACGTCACAGAAAGTCCTTTACTGTCCGGTATGGGAATGAATCAAAGAAAGTTTATAACATTATCATGAAACATACGTTGCAAATGATAGTAATATTTCAGAGACAAAGTCAGTTTAGAAATCTTCAAGAGAAAACATGACAATTGAAATTAGCCGTTAGTTTAGGCTTCCAAGATAAATTATAATTGATACAAATACCGTAGCGGTAGTAAGTAGAATCTTTCTGTTGGAAATTAAGTAGCAATTCCTGTAGAGATGTAGAGTTGAAATAAATTAATACTTCTTGGAATAGTAAACTTCAGGATGAAATGAGACTAGTTGTTATCAGTCCTTAATGAGACCAAACTGCAGCTGGTATTTGTAATCCAAATGTTGAAGTAGTAAAAGTAAATCTTCTCTTGATATAAATGTATCTTATAAGAAACAGAGCACTGGTTTTAGCAAACAATACTCAACAACTAAGCATTTGTTTGGGGTGTGGTGATGCCTTAAGTACAGGTGAGGAAGGTGAGTTGAGGCAAAAGGTAAAAGCAGGACTGGAATCCTTACACCTATCATACCTAAACCAGATTAATAATGTATGCAATATACAAATGAAACAGACATAAAGCTTACTAACAATCGTCTTTGTTGATTGAATAGAGAAAGTTCCCTAGCACCTGAAGACATAGGCCTAGATTTAGAGTTCGGCGGTAGCCGTCAAAACCAGCGTTAGAGGCTCCTAACGCTGGTTTTGGCCGCCCGCTGGTATTTGGAGTCAGTGATTAAAGGGTCTAACGCTCACTTTTCAGCCGCGACTTTTCCATACCGCAGATCCCCCTACGCCATTTGCGTAGCCTATCTTTTCAATGGGATCTTCCTAACGCCGGTATTTAGAGTCGTTTCTGCAGTGAGCGTTAGAGCTCTAACGACAAGATTCCAGCCGCCTGAAAATAGCAGGAGTTAAGAGCTTTCTGGCTAACGCCGGTTTATAAAGCTCTTAACTACTGTACCCTAAAGTACACTAACACCCATAAACTACCTATGTACCCCTAAATCGAGGTCCCCCCACATCGCCGCCACTCGATTAAAATTTTTAACCCCTAATCTGCCGACCGCCACCTACGTTATACTTATGTACCCCTAATCTGCTGCCCCTAACACCGCCGACCCCTGTATTATATCTATTAACCCCTAACTTGCCCCCCACAACGTCGCCGCAAGCTACTTAAAATAATTAACCCCTAATCTTCCGACCGCAAATCGCCGCCACCTACGTTATCCCTATGTACCCCTAATCTGCTACCCCTAACATCGCCGACCCCTATGTTATATTTATTAACCCCTAATCTGCCCCCCTCAACGTCGCCGACACCTACCTACACTTATTAACCCCTAATCTGCCGAGCTGACCTGAGCGCTACTATAATAAAGTTATTAACCCCTAATCCGCCTCACTAACCCTATCATAAATAGTATTAACCCCTAATCTGCCCTCCCTAACATCGCCGACACCTACCTTCAATTATTAACCCCTAATCTGCCGACCGGAGCTCACCGCTATTCTAATAAATGTATTAACCCCTAAAGCTAAGTCTAACCCTAACACTAACACCCCCCTAAGTTAAATATAATTTTTATCTAACGAAATAAATTAACTCTTATTAAATAAATGATTCCTATTTAAAGCTAAATACTTACCTGTAAAATACATCCTAATATAGCTACAATATAAATTATAATTATATTATAGCTATTTTAGGATTAATATTTATTTTACAGGCAACTTTGTAATTATTTTAACCAGGTACAATAGCTATTAAATAGTTAAGAACTATTTAATAGTTACCTAGTTAAAATAATAACAAATTTACCTGTAAAATAAATCCTAACCTAAGATATAATTAAACCTAACACTACCCTATCAATAAAATAATTAAATAAACTACCTACAATTACCTACAATTAACCTAACACTACACTATCAATAAATTAATTAAACACAATTGCTACAAATAAATACAATTAAATAAACTATCTAAAGTACAAAAAATAAAAAAGAACTAAGTTACAGAAAATAATAAAATATTTACAAACATAAGAAAAATATTACAACAATTTTAAACTAATTACACCTACTCTAAGCCCCCTAATAAAATAACAAAGCCCCCCAAAATAAAAAATTCCCTACCCTATTCTAAAATACAAATATTACAAGCTCTTTTACCTTACCAGCCCTGAACAGGGCCCTTTGCGGGGCATGCCCCAAGAATTTCAGCTCTTTTGCCTGTAAAAAAAAACATACAATACCCCCCCCCCAACATTACAACCCACCACCCACATACCCCTAATCTAACCCAAACCCCCCTTAAATAAACCTAACACTAATCCCCTGAAGATCTTCCTACCTTGTCTTCACCATACCAGGTTCACCGATCCGTCCTGGCTCCAAGATCTTCATCCAACCCAAGCGGGGGTTGGCGATCCATAATCCGGTGCTCCAAAGTCTTCCTCCTATCCGGCAAGAAGAGGACATCCGGACCGGCAAACATCTTCTCCAAGCGGCATCTTCTATCTTCTTCCATCCGATGACGACCGGCTCCATCTTGAAGACCTCCAGCGCGGATCCATCCTCTTCTTCCGACGACTAGACGACGAATGACGGTTCCTTTAAGGGACGTCATCCAAGATGGCGTCCCTCGAATTCCGATTGGCTGATAGGATTCTATCAGCCAATCGGAATTAAGGTAGGAATTTTCTGATTGGCTGATGGAATCAGCCAATCAGAATATAGTTCAATCCGATTGGCTGATCCAATCAGCCAATCAGATTGAGCTCGCATTCTATTGGCTGATCGGAACAGCCAATAGAATGCGAGCTCAATCTGATTGGCTGATTGGATCAGCCAATCGGATTGAACTATATTCTGATTGGCTGATTCCATCAGCCAATCAGAAAATTCCTACCTTAATTCCGATTGGCTGATAGAATCCTATCAGCCAATCGGAATTCGAGGGACGCCATCTTGGATGACGTCCCTTAAAGGAACCGTCATTCGTCGTCTAGTCGTCGGAAGAAGAGGATGGATCCGCGCTGGAGGTCTTCAAGATGGAGCCGGTCGTCATCGGATGGAAGAAGATAGAAGATGCCGCTTGGAGAAGATGTTTGCCGGTCCGGATGTCCTCTTCTTGCCGGATAGGAGGAAGACTTTGGAGCACCGGATTATGGATCGCCAACCCCCGCTTGGGTTGGATGAAGATCTTGGAGCCAGGACGGATCAGTGAACCTGGTATGGTGAAGACAAGGTAGGAAGATCTTCAGGGGATTAGTGTTAGGTTTATTTAAGGGGGGTTTGGGTTAGATTAGGGGTATGTGGGTGGTGGGTTGTAATGTTGGGGGGGGGGGTATTGTATGTTTTTTTTTACAGGCAAAAGAGCTGAAATTCTTGGGGCATGCCCCGCAAAGGGCCCTGTTCAGGGCTGGTAAGGTAAAAGAGCTTGTAATATTTGTATTTTAGAATAGGGTAGGGAATTTTTTATTTTGGGGGGCTTTGTTATTTTATTAGGGGGCTTAGAGTAGGTGTAATTAGTTTAAAATTGTTGTAATATTTTTCTTATGTTTGTAAATATTTGATTATTTTCTGTAACTTAGTTCTTTTTTATTTTTTGTACTTTAGATAGTTTATTTAATTGTATTTATTTGTAGCAATTGTGTTTAATTAATTTATTGATAGTGTAGTGTTAGGTTAATTGTAGGTAATTGTAGGTAGTTTATTTAATTATTTTATTGATAGGGTAGTGTTAGGTTTAATTATATCTTAGGTTAGGATTTATTTTACAGGTAAATTTGTTATTATTTTAACTAGGTAACTATTAAATAGTTCTTAACTATTTAATAGCTATTGTACCTGGTTAAAATAATTACAAAGTTGCCTGTAAAATAAATATTAATCCTAAAATAGCTATAATATAATTATAATTTATATTGTAGCTATATTAGGATTTATTTTACAGGTAAGTATTTAGCTTTAAATAGGAATCATTTATTTAATAAGAGTTAATTTATTTCGTTAGATAAAAATTATATTTAACTTAGGGGGGTGTTAGTGTTAGGGTTAGACTTAGCTTTAGGGGTTAATACATTTATTAGAATAGCGGTGAGCTCCGGTCGGCAGATTAGGGGTTAATAATTGAAGGTAGGTGTCGGCGATGTTAGGGAGGGCAGATTAGGGGTTAATACTATTTATGATAGGGTTAGTGAGGCGGATTAGGGGTTAATAACTTTATTATAGTAGCGCTCAGGTCCGCTCGGCAGATTAGGGGTTAATAAGTGTAGGCAGGTGTCGGCGACGTTGTGGGGGGCAGATTAGGGGTTAATAAATATAACATAGGGGTCGGCGATGTTAGGGCAGCAGATTAGGGGTACATAGGGATAACGTAGGTGGCGGCGGTTTACGGAGCGGCAGATTAGGGGTTAAAAGTGTAATGCAGGGGTCAGCGATAGCGGGGGCGGCAGATTAGGGGTTAATAAGTGTAAGGTTAGGGGTGTTTAGACTCGGGGTACATGTTAGAGTGTTAGGTGCAGACGTAGGAAGTGTTTCCCCATAGGAAACAATGGGGCTGCGTTAAGAGCTGAACGCTGCTTTTTTGCAGGTGTTAGGTTTTTTTTCAGCTCAAACTGCCCCATTGTTTCCTATGGGAGAATCGTGCACGAGCACGTTTTTGATGCCGGCCGCGTCCGTAAGCAACTCTGGTATCGAGAGTTGCATTTGCGGTAAATATGCTCTACGCTCCTTTTTTGGAGCCTAACGCAGCATTTGTTTGAACTCTCGATACCAGAGTTAAATTTATGGTGCGGCCAGAAAAAAACCCGCGGAGCGTTAACAGCCCTTTTACCGCCGAACTCCAAATCTAGGCCATAGTGTGGACTATAACACTACTAAATGGAACCTAGTAATGGTAACTAATAATGTTATGCCATTGTTGTTCTTTTATTTTGTATAACAATAATATATATTCTATCAATTGTGTGTATCTGCAAGTACCACATTTTGTAAATTCAAATCAGCCAATAGGAATGAGAGCTGCTTAAATCCTATTGGCTGTTTAAATCAGCCAATAGGATTTAAGCAGCTCTCATTCCTATTGGCTGATTTAATTTTTTCAGTCAATAGGAATGCAACGGTACCCCAATATAAAAGGGGTACCTTGAATTGAATCCTCAGTTTGCGGCGGACGATCGCATGAAGAGGACCTCCATGTCGGACCAATGGACCTCCACCTGGTCCTCCACCTCCACGCATCCACTGACCACTCCGCTGGGATGAAGATAGAAGATTCCGGTCCCCCGATGGATACAGATGGAGCTGCCTGGATGAAGATTCTTCCCTGCTGGACTTAAGCAACTGGGAGTACTGATCTTGAGTTAGTGATAGGTATTTTTTTTTGGGGGGGGGGGGGGGTTAGATTAGTGAATTAATGGGCTGAAAAAGAGCTGAATGTCCTTTTAAGGGCAATGTCCATACAAATTTCCTTTTAGAAAAGTTTTTTTTTTAGTTAGTTTTCTTTTATTTTGTGGGTGCCCTAAAAAAGGCCATTTTAAGGGCCCTTGGTAGTTTATTATAGATTAGGGTTTTTTATTTTGGGGTGTTTTTTTTTTTTTTTTTTAAATGGGGTATTAGAATAAGAATATTTTTTATTATTTTGGTTAATTTCGTTTGTTATTTTTTGTAATGGTAGTTTTTTATTTTTTGTAATTTTAGTGTTTATTATTTTTTGTAATTGTAGTTTTAATTTTTTAATAATCTTACGGCTAGATTTAGAGTTTTGTCAGTAACGACCCGCATAGCTAACGCTGGCTTTTTTTCCCCTGCACCTTTTAAATACCGCTGGTATTTAGAGTTCACAGAAGGGTTGCGTTAGGCTCCAAAAAAGGAGCCTAGAGAATAATTTACCGCCCCATTGTTTCCTATGGGAAAACACTTCCTATGTCTGCACCTAACACCCTAACATGTACCCCGAGTCTAAACACCCCTAACCTTACACTAATTAACCTCCAATCTGCCGCCCCCGCTATCGCTGACACCTGCATATTTTTTTTTTTTTATTTTTTTTTTGTGTACTTGACATATTACATTGTTTTTATTAAAATAAATGTTATTCATTGTACATAATGGATTAGGTTACTTGTACAATTATTTATCTTTCCTTGTATTAAAAGGTTTAAATAAATGCAGGATAACCTTGTTGAAATAATAAACAGCCACTAAACTTCCCTGAATTATCTGGGTTCTGATAGAGGCAGCTCACAAACAAATCCCTCTATATTCATTAAAGAATAAGAAGGAGAACTTGTCCTTGCTGCTTTTTTTTTTTTTTTTTTTTTTTATTTTCCAAAAAAGCTTTATTTAGAATAATTAGGCATACACTTCATAAAAAGAAAGAACACAGCATGCAAGAAGAGTGGTACAGAGTTATGTTTCAACATGGCAATACGTTGTGCTAACAATATTAAATCATAAGTTATATACCATGTAGTATAATTATAACACATTAAAGTGCTCTCTTCACATCAGTGTATTTCTTATAGGACCCAAATTCTGTAGATGATTAGACCTCTCATGGGCCTTGAAATAGTTCTCTTGGATAAAATATTGGGCACATGTAAACATACAATCAAGGTTTAATAGGGAAAGGACAAAAAGAGAGAAAAAAAAAAAGGGAAGGAAGGGTAACTAAAGGTATAACTAAGGGGGGGAAGTCCTAACTGGGTTACTAATCAGGGGTATAACTGGTGATCGGGCATTCTAGGTCCATCAGAACAAGTGGGTTATGTTCCCCAAATGCAGCCAGGTAACATGCATGTAGTGATATGTAACCTTCATAATGGAATCTATCTCAGCAAGACTGACCTAAATAAAGAGATCCTCTAGGCGTATAGCGGGTGATGTCTAGTATGAAATATAAATTATTCTTTGTAAGGATGAGAATATACATATGTGTTTGTCATGGTTTGGCTAATGATAAATATGTAATGCCTCTGGGCATCGTGTCAGGGGATTGGTTAGTAGTGAGCTAGTTTCTACAAAAGATCTCACAGAGGTGATCATTCTAATGCTCAGGCTCATGAATAGCAATGCTATAGAGATAGAAATAATCCCCTGTCCTCTTAAGAGAGATCACCCTTAAATATAGACATAAAGAGTACAGGTAGTGGTGCCAGACATAATAATTCGACACTTTGACTGACAGGTTTTAGGTATTAATACAGTGGAATGTTGCTACTTATGATGAATCCCTACAAATCCATCTCACCCCTTAGAAAAATCACCCGCTCTGGCTAATCAACAAATAAACAGTCAACTAGAAAGAAGTAACAGTTTGTATATCAAATGCTGAACCTTAATAAGTGAAGCGTCTCTTACAGAGAAAACCAGCACAGCTCAGTCCTGTTAATGAAGTGTTCAAAGCTATCCCTTCTCCGCATATGAAATACAGGCATCCCCGGGAAGGTAGATTTTAGTCTCTCCAAATGTTTGTTTTTGTTGCCTCTTACATGTGGGGCGTAGCAGATAGCAGGGAGACCTTTTCGTGTGCTCCGGCTGAGAGTCGGATAATAGTAGAGACCAGTGGAGTGTGTTTTTCAGGGGGAATCCCGCTGGCTCTAGATCCGATGGCTTCTGAGTAATTTCCTGAGTTAGAGCCTTGACAGTCTCTTGAATGCTCCGGTGCGACAGAGGGGAATCAAGTATGGGTGTTTGTTGATCTCTCCGGTATGCGATACAGCTGACAAGTTGCTTCACGAGTGTCGGATTCCTTCTTGATTGTATTGTAGGCGCTTGTGTAACGTATTTTGTTGGAACCTTCTTTTTCAGTTGCTTTGCCGGTTGCAGAGGGCACAAGAGAGGTTCAGTGTCTATGGGATACCTCGAGCTGGTAGGTTCCACTGAGTTCCCCACTGCCTTCTCTCTATGGTGCAGGAGGTGCAGTAGGCGATCGTATGGTGCGTTATCCGCCATCTTGTTGAGCAACTTTTCTATTCTCTCCCATCTGATATCTGCCTGCTGAAAACAATCTTCTCCCGCCAAGTATTCCATTTCCACCATCTTAGGAGTGATCTCTGGGGCAGGCAGTTCGTTGCAGACCTAATCGCCCTTCTCACCTCAATAAATGAGTTCTATCTCCCAGTTAGGAGCAAATACCTCGGATATACCGAGGGGGAAGCGCCGCCTTTAGTGAGCCGCCGCTCCAGGCCCTTAATGTCCGATCCAGAAAACTGACGTCAAATTTACAGCACAAAAGTCAGTGATAAGTACCCAGAGGGGTCAGTGAATAATAAGGTTGTATTTTTCCCCGGTTTTGGCTGTGCAAAGGTGCCTAAAATCGGCGGATTTTCAGCTATTCGGTCAGAGCTCTTGGATAGTGCGACCATCTAGGATCGCTGTTAGGACCTGCATATTTTTTTTTAACCCCTAATCTGCCGCTCCGTACACCGCCGCAACCTACATTATACCTATGTACCCCTAATCTGCTGCCCCTAACACCGCCGACCCCTATATTATATTTATTAACCCCTAATCTGCCCCCCACATCGTCGCCGCCAGCTACCTACAATAATTAACCCCTAATCTGCCGACCGGACCTCACCGCTACTATAATAAATGTATTAACCCCTAATCCGCCTCACTAACCCTATAATAAATAGTACTAACCCCTAATCCCTAACATCGCTGACACCTAACTTCAAGTATTAACCCCTAATCTGTCGACCGGACCTCACTGATACTCTATAAAATTTATTAACCCCTAAAGCTAAGTCTAACCCTAGCCCTAACACCCCCCCTAAGTTAAATATAATTTTTATCTAACTAAATAAATTAACTCTTATTAAATAAATTAATCCTAATTAAAGCTAAATACTTACCTGTAAAATAAACCCTAATATAGCTACAATATAAATAATAATTATATTGTAGCTATTTTAGGATTTATATTTATTTTACAGGCAACTTTGTATTTATTTTAACCAGGTAAAATAGCTATTAAATAGTTAATAACTATTTAATAGCTACCTAGTTAAAATAATTACTAAATTACCTGTAAAATAAATCCTAACCTAAGTTACAATTAAACCTAACACTACACTATCAATAAATACATTAAATAAAATACCTACAAATAAATACAATTAGATAAACTAACTAAAGTACAAAAAATCAAAAAAGCTAAGTTACAAAAAATAAAAAAAATATTTACAAACATTAGAAAAATATTACAACAATTTTAAGCTAATTACACCTACTCTAAGCCCCCTAATAAAATAACAAAGCCCCCCAAAATAAAAAAAAATGCCCTACCCTATTCTAAAATTAAAATAGAAAAGCTCTTTTACCTTATCAGCCCTTAAAAGGGCCTTTTGCGGGGCATGCCCCAAAGAAAACAGCTCTTTTGCCTGTAAAAAATAACATACAATACCCCCCCAACATTACAACCCACCACCCACATACCCCTAATCTAACCCAAACCCCCCTTAAATAAACCTAACACTAAGCCCCTGAAGATGATCCTACCTTATCTTCACCACACCGGGTATCACCGATCGGTCCAGACTGCGACGTCTTCATCCAAGCCCAAGCGGGAGCTGTAGAGGTCCATGATCCGGCTGAAGTCTTTGCCCAAGCGGGGGCTGAAGAGGTCCATGATCCGGCTGAAGTCTTCATCCAAGCGGTGGCTGAAGAGGTCCATGATCCGGCTGAAGTCTTCATCCATGCGGGAGCTGAAGAGGTCCATGATCCGGCTGAAGTCTTCTATCAAGCGGCATCTTCAATCTTCTTTCTTCCGGATCCATCTTCATCCCGCCGACGCGGAACATCCATCTTCACCGACGACTTCCCGACGAATTACAGTTCCTTTAAGGGATGTCATCCAAGATGGCGTCCCTCGAATTCCGATTGGCTGATAGGATTCTATCAGCCAATCGGAATTAAGGTAGGAAAATTCTGATTGGCTGATGGAATCAGCCAATCAGATTCAAGTTCACTCAGATTGGCTGATCCAATCAGCCAATCAGATTGAGCTCGCATTCTATTGGCTGTTTCAATCAGCCAAGACTCTAAATTCCGGCGTTAGAAAAGGGAAGTGGACCGAGCGCTATAGATATGCCTTATGCTTACTAACAAGGTAGCCTCCTAGTGGGCTAACCAGATAAAGATAATTAAAGAGGTGAGAGTAAGCGCTAAATAGCTTAAAAGGCTAAATAAGATAACACAATTTAATATAAAAGTATTACATAAACATTAAAATCATAATCATATGCATGGATCCATGACTGACTTATCTAAAAATTGCGACACAAAATAATTAAAATCTCTAAGAGATATGATATACAGTTGATCAAAACGAGGCAATCCTAAAATAGGATTCAACAAGTGCAATATACTTGAGACAAACTAAAAACCGTATTGGGTAAATATAATAAAAAGTCCAAAGAAAATCAAAAATGCAAAAAATGTGTTCAAAAGGCTAGCTGTGAAAGTTTGTGTGAATCCGTGGGTGTATCCTCCAACGAGACTTGCAAAACTGTGTCGTGATGTTTAATTAGTTGTGGATGATAAGAGATGTTTAAAAAACAAAAAAGGATGATCCAAACTACAGTTGAAATCCGTGAGAAAATATTAAATATCTTGAAACACACTTTAAAAATCGGTATCAATAAAATCCATTGTGATAAAGTCAAATGTGAAAAAATGTGATAAAATGTGAAAAAATATGAAAATAAGAAAAAATTATTTGGGCAATCCAAAAAGAGTGGTGTTGATCCTAATAAACACAACGCAAAACTGCTAATTAAAAAATGTGAGAAAAAATCTGAGTCACGTGAATTTATGCACAATCAGTGTGTGTGATATCAAAAGTCCACAATAAAATCCTCAAATAAAATAATGACAACGGAAAAAAACCTAGAAGGAAACAAAAGAAAAACAAATAGTGCAACACTGTATATAATGGACAATAATGGTAATTTAAACCAAGCTCACCAGTATGCCAATGCGTTTCGGCCTAGACTAGGCCTTTCTCAAGACTATGCTCTATAATGAAACCTGGGAGCTTTAAATAGGGTATGTGTAAAAATGATTGGTGCAATTTTGACGCCAAATTTTGGAAAGGCCTCCCTTTCCTGTTTGGCCCATTGCATCTCTTGGATGTTTCCTGAAGTATCAATAATGTTACTAATTCAAACTTATATAAATTGTAAATAATAAGTTCTATTTTGACCTCTATTATTTGTGTAAATCCAAAATCTATCAGGTTATCCATTTTCTGTGTTTTTGTAAATGATGAGTATAGATGACCCTTATAAATATCGATGCGGTACTCTTCTACGTTTGCTTTTCATTTAATTCCCCCTTTATGATATACATGCTTACTATCTGCGGGCTTGCTTACCTTCTTATGTTATTCCTATTATTGTAAAATTAATGCTTATTTTGTTTATAATCCGATCTTGATTGCTAAAGTTTAGATCGCTAAAACCGGAAGTCACCGGATGTTTACAAACCGGCTTCCGCTTTGACTGCTGGGAGACGAAGTAAGCTAGTCCTTTAGGCTGCGAGGTATAACCAGAAGTGCAGTAATGCCTTCCGCATTGAATCATGGTATATTGGTAAAACTTTGTTGTGAGACCATCTGGACCGGGGGAATTGCCATTAGGCAAGGATTTTATAACTAGGGTGATATCTTGTAGGGTAATGGGGGAGTCTAAGAATTGCTTGTTTTCTTCTGTAATAGTGGGTGTTTCAACAGTGGATAAGTAGGATTCTAACTTTCTTTTTTTATCCTGTGGTGGGGAGTCTACTATATTGTATAGTTTCGAATAATAGGAGACAAATGAGTTGATAATTTCCTCGTTTTTGTGAGTGGCTTCGCCAGAGGGCTGTCGAATTGTCCTAATAAAATTGGAGAGTCTTCGTTTCTTAAGGGATCTGGCTAACAGTCGACCTGCCTTATTACTTTCCACAAAAAACTTGGACTTAGTGGTCAACGCTCTCATATGGGCTTTTTGAATTAAGAATCTGTTGAGAGCCACTCTTGCATCAGTTAGATTGGCGAGTTTGGTAGAGGAAGATGGGTCTGTTTTAAGTATGGCTTCACAAGTGGTCAGGTCTTTAGTCAGGGATGTAAATTGAACAGTATGTATCTTGCGTTGTGTGGCAGTATGTTTGATGATAACCCCCCTTATAAAACATTTATAAGCCTCCCATTTGTTAGCGGATGACGTATCTTCGGGTTTGTTTAATGTGAAGAATTCTTCTGTGTGTTTTTTAATGTCATCAACCGTTTCTTGGTTAGTCAATACATGTTCGTTAAGTCTCCAGTTGTAGGTAGTGTGAGGTTTACTGGCCCACTTAAATTCAGTGGAGACCATACTGTGGTCTGACCAGGAAGTGTGCGTAATTTTCGAGTGTACCAGGGTGGAAAGCAGAGTTTGATCACATAAAATGTAATCTAACCTGGAGTATGTGTGTTGTGGATGTGAAAAGAAGGTGTAGTCTGTCCTATTAGTGTGTACCATACGCCAAGTATCAAATAAATTAATAGATTGTAAAGCTGCGCAATTAGATCTGAGGGTGTTATTACGTATATAGGATTTTCCACTGGATGTGTCTAATATTGGGTTCATGGGAAAGTTAAGATCTCCACCAACAATGATTGGACCCTTAGCTATGTCTAATATTGTGTTAATAAGAGGTTTATAGAAGTTGGGGGTGGGTCTGTTTGGAGCATATATGTTTACCAAGGTAATTGGGGTTCCATAACACAAGCCAACTAAAATTAAGATCCTGCCCTCGTTGTCTGAGTATTTTTGCAATAACTCGAAGGGGAAGCTGCGTCTAAATGAGATGCCTACCCCATTTTTCACATTTGACTTTATCACAATGGATTTTATTGATACCGATTTTTAAAGTGTGTTTCAAGATATTTCATATTTTCTCACGAATTTCAACTGTAGTTTGGATTATCCTTTTTTGTTTTTTAAACATCTCTTATCATCCACAACTGATTAAACATCACAACACAGTTTTGCAAGTCACGTTGGAGGATACACCCACGGATTCACACGAACTTTCACAGCTAGCCTTTTGAACACATTTTTTGCATTTTTGATTTTCTTTGGACTTTTGATTATATTTACCCAATACGGTTTTTAGTTTGTGTCATGTATATTGCACTTGTTGAATCCTATTTTAGGATTGCCTTGTTTTGATCAACTGTATATCATATCTCTTAGAGATTTTAATTATTTTGTGTCGCAATTTTTAGATAAGTCAGTCATGGATCCATGCATATGATTATGATTTTAATGTTTATGTAATACTTTTATATTAAATTGTGTTATCTTATTTAGCCTTTTAAGCTATTTAGCGCTTACTCTCACCTTTAAATACCGGCATTAGAAAGATCCCATTGAAAAGCTAGGATACGCAAATGGCGTAGGGGGATCATCGGTATGGAAAAGTCGCGGCTGCAAAGTGAGCATTAGACCTTTACCTACACGACTCTAAATACCAGCGGTAGCCCAAAACCAGCGTTAGGAGCCTCTAACGCTGGTTTTGACGGCTAACGCCAAACTCTAAATCTAGGCGTTAGGTTTTTTATTTTCAGTAATGTTAGGTTTTTTTATTTTTAGTAATGTTAGGTTTTATTAGTGTAAGCTTAGGTTTTATTTTTATTTCACAGGTAAGTTTGTATTTATTTTTAAATAGGTAGTTAGTGAATAATTGCAACTTTAATTTACGTCTATTTTAATTATGTTAAAGTTAGGGGGTGTTAGGTTTAGGAGTTAATAGTTTAATTTAGGTTGTTGCGATGTGGGGGCCGGCGGTTTAAGGGTTAATAGGTTTAGTTAGCATTGGCGATGTCAGGGAACTGCAGTTTAGGGGTAATAGGTTTAGTTAGTGTTGGCGATGTTTGGGAACGGCAGTTTAGGGGTTAGTTTTATTTAGTGTTTCAGTTAGTGTTGGCGATGTCTGAGAACAGCGGTTTAGGGGTTAATAGCTTTATTTAGTGACTTAGTTGGTGTCGGCAATGTCGAGGAACAGCGGTTTTGGGGTTAATAGCTTTATTTAGAGATTCAGTTAGTGTTGGCGATGTTGGGAAATGGCGGTTTAGGGTTAATAGCTTTATTTAGTGATTTAGTTAGTGTTGGCGATGTCAGGGAACTGCGGTTTAGATTAGAACAATGAAAAATTCTGAATATGAATAATGGATCCGAAAATTTGGAAACTGATTTATTCATTTTCAGAATTTTTTTGAGATTTTAGTTATGGTGCCAATTCGGAAATTCGGATGAATTTGAATCTCTGAATCGGCCAAAATAAAAATAATAACTTTATGTAAAATGGAGAGATGATGGTCATACTCAAATATCATCAAGTGTGATTTTTAAATTGATTGGAAAAATATATATATATATATATATATATATATATATATATATATATATATATATGTGTGTGTGTATTTCTTATTTCCTAAAGATAAGGCTAAAAGCAGTTGTATAAAAAGTAAATTCAACCAGGCACATACAGTAAATTGCTTCTGGAGGTGTCTACAGGGAGTGCAGAATTATTAGGCAAGTTGTATTTTTGAGGATTAATTTTATTATTGAACAACAACCATGTTCTCAATGAACCCAAAAAACTCATTAATATCAAAGCTGAATAGTTTTGGAAGTAGTTTTTAGTTTGTTTTTAGTTATAGCTATTTTAGGGGGATATCTGTGTGTGCAGGTGACTATTACTGTGCATAATTATTAGGCAACTTAACAAAAAACAAATATATACCCATTTCAATTATTTATTTTTACCAGTGAAACCAATATAACATCTCAACATTCACAAATATACATTTCTGACATTCAAAAACAAAACAAAAACAAATCAGTGACCAATATAGCCACCTTTCTTTGCAAGGACACTCAAAAGCCTGCCATCCATGGATTCTGTCAGTGTTTTGATCTGTTCACCATCAACATTGCGTGCAGCAGCAACCACAGCCTCCCAGACACTGTTCAGAGAGGTGTACTGTTTTCCCTCCTTGTAAATCTCACATTTGATGATGGACCACAGGTTCTCAATGGGGTTCAGATCAGGTGAACAAGGAGGCCATGTCATTAGATTTTCTTCTTTTATACCCTTTCTTGCCAGCCACGCTGTGGAGTACTTGGACGCGTGTGATGGAGCATTGTCCTGCATGAAAATCATGTTTTTCTTGAAGGATGCAGACTTCTTCCTGTACCACTGCTTGAAGAAGGTGTCTTCCAGAAACTGGCAGTAGGACTGGGAGTTGAGCTTGACTCCATCCTCAACCCGAAAAGGCCCCACAAGCTCATCTTTGATGATACCAGCCCAAACCAGTACTCCACTTCCACCTTGCTGGCGTCTGAGTCGGACTGGAGCTCTCTGCCCTTTACCAATCCAGCCACGGGCCCATCCATCTGGCCCATCAAGACTCACTCTCATTTCATCAGTTCATAAAACCTTAGAAAAATCAGTCTTGAGATATTTCTTGGCCCAGTCTTGACGTTTCAGCTTGTGTGTCTTGTTCAGTGGTGGTCGTCTTTCAGCCTTTCTTACCTTGGCCATGTCTCTGAGTATTGCACACCTTGTGCTTTTGGGCACTCCAGTAATGTTGCAGCTCTGAAATATGGCCAAACTGGTGGCAAGTGGCATCTTGGTAGCTGCACGCTTGACTTTTCTTAGTTCATGGGCAGTTATTTTGCGCCTTTGTTTTTCCACACGCTTCTTGCGACCCTGTTGACTATTTTGAATGAAACGCTTGATTGTTCGATGATCACACTTCAGAAGCTTTGCAATGTTAAGAGTGCTGCATCCCTCTGCAAGATATCTCACTATTTTTTACTTTTCTGAGCCTGTCAAGTCCTTCTTTTGACCCATTTTGCCAAAGGAAAGGAAGTTGCCTAATAATTATGCACACCTGATATAGGGTGTTGATGTCATTAGACCACACCCCTTCTCATTACAGAGATGCACATCACCTGATATGCTTAATTGGTAGTAGGCTTTCGAGCCTATACAGCTTGGAGTAAGACAACATGCATAAAGAGGATGATGTGGTCAAAATACTCATTTGCTTAATAATTCTACACACAGTGTAGTTATACAAAGATTCTGGGGCAAAATTAGTTTTTGGGCATCTAAAATTAGGAAATCTTATTTTACACTTACATTTTCAAAACATTTTTTTTTTACCAATTATGATGAGTTTGGTATAGATACTATTTAATACAGCCATTCTTCTCAGTAGGAAGATTATTCTAAAACATTGGAAATCCATTAAAAAGATTTTCATAATTTAAAAAAAATATTTTGAATCAACTTCTTTTGGAACATTTTTTTTAACTTTATTTAGTTCATATATGATTTAATCATTTTATTTGAGCCGTTATATATGTATATATAGTGGTTTACCCACTTATTGTATTCTTCTTGCAATATCCACATATGATTGTATGCTGTGAATAAGTATTTCAACTATAGGTTATAGATCTAAAAGATGCCTTAGTTCAAAAAATCAAGAAAAAAAGATTTAGAGTTTTGCAGCCAAAGGGGTGCGTTAGCTACACGTCTTTTTTTTCTAGCGCTGCTTCTAAACAACGCTGGTATTTAGAGTTCTCTGAAGGGCTGCATTAGACTCCAAAAAGGGAGTGTACAGGCATATTTTCCGCCACTTCAACTCTCAATACCAGCGTTGCTTATGGTAGCAGCTAGCTGGAAAAACGTGCTTGTGCACGATTCCCCCATAGGAAACAATGGGGCAGTTTGGGCTGAAAAAAACACCTGCAAAAAAGCAGCGTTCAGCTCCTAACGCAGCCCCATTGTTTCCTAGGGGGAAACACTCTCTAAGTCTGCACCTAACACCCTAACATGTACCCCGAGTCTAAACACCCCTAACCTTACACTTATTAACCTCTAATCTGCCGCCCATGCTATCGCTGACACCTGCATTATACAATTAACTCCTAATCTGGCGCTCCGTACACCGCCGCAACCTATATTATCCCTATGTACCCCTAATCTGCTGCCCCTAACATCGCCGACCCCTATATTATATTTATTAACCCCTAATCTGCCTCCCCAACGTCGCCGCTACCTTACCTACACTTATTAACCCCTAATCTGCCGACCGGACCTCGCCGCTACTCTAATAAAGTTATTAACCCCTAAACCGCCGCACTCCCGCCTTGCAAAACCAATAATAAATAGTATTAACTTCTAATCTGCCCCCTCCTAACAGCGCCGCCACCGAATTTAAAGTATTAACCCCTAATCTGCCGATCGGACCTCGCCACTACTATAATAAATGTATTAACCCCCTAAAGCTAACTCTAACCCTAACACCCCCCTAAATTAAATATAAATTAATCTAACGAAATAAATGAAATATTATTAACTAAAGTATTCCTATTTAAAACTAAATACTTACCTGTAAAATAAACCCTAATATAGCTACAATATAATGAATAAATATATTGTAGCTATTATAGGATTTATATTTATTTTACAGGCAACTTTGTATTTATTTTAACTAGGTACAATAGCTATTAAATAGTTATTTACTATTTAATAGCTACCTAGTTAAAATAAATACAAAATTACCTGTAAAATAAATCCTGACCTAAGTTACAATTAAACCTAAGACTACTAATTACCTACAATTACCTACAATTAAATAAACTAAACTAAATTACAAAAAATAAAAAAGATTACAATAATTTTAAGCTAATTACACCTACTCTAAGCCCCCTAATAATATAACAAAGCCCCCCAAAATAAAAAAAATTCCCTACCCTAATCTAAATTAAAAAAGTTAACAGCTCTATTACCAGCCCTTAAAAGGACTTTTTGCGTGGCATGTCCCAAAGTAATCAGCTCTTTTGCCTGTAAAAAAAAATACAACCCCCCCAACATTTAAACCCACCACCCACATACCCCTACTCTAACCCAACTCCCCCTTAAATAAACCTAACACTACCCCCTGAAGATCTCCCTACGTTGAGTCGTCTTCACCCAGCCGGGCACCGATGGACCAAAAGAGGACATCCGGAGCGGCAGAAGTCTTCATCCTATCCGGGCAGAAGAGGACATCCGGACTGGCAGACATCTTCATCCAAGTGGCATTTTCTATCTTCATCCATCCGACGAGGAGCGGCTCCATCTTCAAGACCTCCTGCGCGGAACATCCTCCTTCCCCGACGACTACCCAACGAATGAAGGTTCCTTTAAGTGACGTCATCCAAGATGGCGTCCCTCGAATTCCGATTGGCTGATAGGATTCTATCAGCCAATCGGAATTAAGGTAGGAAAAATCTGATTGGCTGATTGAAAATATTCAATATATGTCACAAAATAACACGCAAAATACTATATAGTGTGTAAATAAGTGAATAAAAATGTATTGTTGCAATTCGTTAAAAGTTTATCATTACAATTCCTTAAAAATACTTTGTGAGTTTTTATCAAAAAAAGCTCTTCTTAATAGAGAAAATATATATATATCGTTATAATTCTAAAAATTTCCTGATGGAAAATTAAATTAGTGGAAATAGCAATAAGTGCACTGCAAAAAAACTTTGGGTGACCAAAAAATATATCGCACATGTGTACAGTCCCTTTAAATCTGAACGTGATTATAATAAACCATACAAAGTCCTATTTAATGAGTGAATAATTGTATTGTTACAATTCCCATAAATTTGCTTTTATCCTAATCTAACCTATTCTTATATAAGTGAATAACGTGTGTAGTTACACTTCCTAAAAAATGTCTCGTGAATTTACTTCAATCCTTACCGAAAAGTTATTGCATTAGAAAAGAAAACTTATAAAATAATATAGCTAATAGTGTATGTATAATCAACCACTAGATAAGTTGTCAGAGTACTAAGTCTCAAACTATATCTCAGGCATAATGATATCAGTATAAGTCACAAAATATAATCAAAACGTTTATTTACTAGAACTGAATATCCAATATCAAAGTGTATAATATAAATTTGGGGACGTCTCCCCTATTAGGCCTAACAATTCAGACAAATATTTTCTAACAGATTGTATATATAAAAAAGCAATCACATTAAAATCATGAATAAAAAAAGATTATGCAACCACAACAGCCTCAGAACGAAAGACCAAAGAAGCTCTCTTAGTGCAGACGTGATGTCAAACTATCAGTCTCAAGTAACAACTGAATAGTCCCATACAGTTCAAAGATATCCGTACCCGATGTCATGGGTACTAATAGGAGACAATTCTTTGCTTACATAGCTCTGGCACTTGTATACTCAGACTGGTATCTTACAGATATGGTTACCTTGACTTCTTATTTTATCGGATGGAACCGCTACTGTTCACTCGCCTCCAGACTCATCCAGTACGCCGCATGCAGCTTGGCGTCTGACGTCACCAATGGGGTTTCCGAGTGTCAGCTGTATTTTTCGGCTCCGGAAGTAATTTTGTCCGCTTGTATTGCAACCATATGGTATACCTCTTATTTCAGGTATATCTGGGGTTCCCTGCACTTAGTGCTTATGCATGCAGGAGGATGGTCAATCAGAACAATGTAATGAAAAGATGAATAAATAACCCGGGTTATTACCTTTAAAGATAAAATTGTTCCAATGGTCACCAATGAGAATATCAAAGTTTATATGATATATAGTAGAAGCACAGTCATATAGATCAACGCGTTTCACTCTCAAAAGAGCTTTATCAAGATGTGGGTGACTGGCAAGGTGTGTTCTTATAAAGGTATCAGGAGATGATGATTGGTTCTACCTTAATTGGTTTTGATAAAGATGGATTTGTAGGTTACTTCTGCATGTATCTTACATCCTATTCAAGCCAAAGAGATAGTAAAGGTGGAAATTTATTTCTGTCAATCAGATGATATTTTTTTATTTCTTTATCATATCTTTGTTTCCACTACTAATATTAGTTGGTCTTTTCTTACACAATTCAATACTATATATATACACAATGCAGGTATTATAAAAAAACTCTTTCATCTAACTCTAAACCAGACAATTATAAAACAATAGTAAAAAAATGTCTGTCTTTATATATAATAGAGACATTCATCTATAAGTATATTTATATAAGCAAATTATGCCTGGGATAATAAACTTTTAAATGTTACATTTTCCTTAGTGTAATATATTAATAAATGAAGTGTGGAATCCTATCTATCAGTGTAAAATTAATCAAAAATCTACAGCCCAAATTTTATAATACTGAATGTAGTTAGGGTATAAATGAGCTATCCATTCTTACTTTCTAATGGATAGTATCATACCAGGTGTTAATAGTATTTATGCCAGACAAACTATTCTTTATTCAAAGAGGAACAGTGAGAGATCCAATTCTGAATTTAAACCTTTTGGGTATATTGTGTTATACTTATAAATCAGTTCAGCTTCCTTTATTAGTAATTTCTTCTCTATGTCGCCACCCCTCCAGTGTCTTTGTACCTTTTGTAGCCCCAAATAGAAAAGGTCTTTGGTGTTCCCTTTATGAACTGGTTTAAAATGTCTATATAAATCTTCTAGTCCCTTTTCTATCTTACCAATATGTTCTCTGATCCTGTCCCTAACCATTCTTTTTGTTTCTCCAAAATAAAAAAGATTACAGGAGCATTTAAGAATATATATTATGTTTTTGTGCATCGTATAGTGTCCTTAATGATAAACGGTTCCTCTACATCATTTATTTGTATGTTCTTTAATTTATTACTATGACTGGAGGCCTTGCAGGTGTAACAAGGAAAAAAAACCCATAATATTCCTTCCTTTCAGATCTTTTTGTTTCAAGGTATTATTTTTAGGCTTCTTTTGTTCACTAGGGGCCAAAAGTATTTTCAAATTTGCAGCTTTCTTGAAGACAAACTTAGGGTTGTCTGAAAATTTTTCTCCTAAAATATTATCTTCTTTGAGGAGATGCCAACGTTTTTTATTATCCCTTGTATGATGTTTTGATCAGCATTAAAGTCAGTTATAAATGGTACTGTTATATTATCACTCTCATTTCTTAGTTTCTATTTATATGTCAAAAGAGACTCCCTGTTCGTATTTCTTGCTCTTTCAATGGCTTTATTTGTGACATCTGTTTTATACCCTCTTGCATTGAATCTTTCTACTAAGACTTCTGATTGCTGTTCGAAATCTATCATTCTTGAACAATTCTTCCTTATTCGTAAATACTGTTCTACTGGGACAGTCAACATTTTTAAAATGGGTCTTTGTCTCTAGCTTTTTGTCCATCACCATTATTTCCAAATCCAAAAAGACTACCAAATGTTTACTATTATTAAATGTAAAGTTCAAACCCCAGGAGTTATTATTCATCTCTTCAAACATAGTTTTTAACTCTTGTTCCGTACCTTTCCACACTAGTAGAAGGTCGTCTATATATCTCTTATAGAGCACAAGGTTTGCACCATAGCTGCCAGTGCTGAAAAAATGGGTCTCCCAAGCTCCCATAAAGAGATTGGCATAGCTAGGTGCAAACCTTGTGCTCATAGCAGTTCCCTCTACTTGGAGGTAGAAATTACCCAAATATGATAGATCAACATAGATCTTTTATCCTAAAATGTATAAGGTATATATTAGAGAACAATTATTTCTCTTTTAATGGTAATTTCTACCTCCAAGTAGAGTGAACTGCTATGGGCACAAGGTTTGCATCTAGCTATGCCAATCTCTTTATGGGAGCTTGGGAGACCCATTTTTTCAGCACTGGCAGCTATGGTGCAAAACTAGTGCTCTATAAGAGATATATAGACGACCTTCTACTAGTGTGGAAAGGTATGGAACAAGAGTTAAAAACTATCGGCTAGATTTAGAGTTTTGTCGGTAACGACCCGCGTATCTAACGCTGGCTTTTTTCTGGCCGCACCTTTAAAATAACTCTGGTATTGAGAGTCCACAGAATGGCTGCGTTAGGCTCCAAAAAAGGAGCGTAAAGCATATTTAACGCAACTTCAACTCTCGATACCAGAGTTGCTTACGGACGCGGCCAGCCTCAAAAACGTGCTCGTGCACAATTCCCCCATAGGAAACAATAGGGCTGTTTGAGCTGAAAAAAAACCTAACACCTGCAAAAAAGCCGCGTTCAGCTCCTAACGCAGCCCCATTGTTTGCTATGGGGAAACACTTCCTACGTCTGCACCTAACACTCTAACATGTACCCCGAGTCTAAACACCCCTAACCTTACACTTATTAACCCCTAATCTGCCGCCTCTGCTATCGCTGACCCCTGCATATTATTATTAACCCCTAATCTGCCGCTCCGTAAACCGCCACTACTTACATTATCCTTATGTACCCCTAATCTGCTGCCCCTAACACCGCTGACCCCTATATTTATTAACCCCTAATCTGCCCCCCACAATGTCGCCTCCACCTGCCTACACTTATTAACCCCTAATCTGCCGAGCAGACCGCTCCACTACTATAATAAAGTTATTAACCCCTAATCCGCCTCACTAACCCTATAATAAATAGTATTAACCCCTAATCTGCCCTCCCTAACATCGCCGACACCTAACTTCAATTATTAACCCCTAATCTGCCAACTGGAGCTCACCGCTATTCTAATAAATGTATTAACCCCTAAAGCTAAGTCTAACCCTAACACTAACACCCCCCCTAAATTAAATATAATTTTAATCTAACGAAATTAATTAACTCTTATTAAATAAATTATTCCTATTTAAAGCTAAATACTTACCTGTAAAATAAATCCTAATATAGCTACAATATAAATTATAATTATATTATAACTATTTTAGGATTAATATTTATTTTACAGGTAACTTTGTATTTATTTTAACCAGGTACAATAGCTATTAAATAGTTAATAACTATTTAATAGCTAAATTGGTTAAAATAATTACAAATTCACCTGTAAAATAAATCCTAACCTAAGTTACAATTAAACCTAACACTACACTATCAATAAATTAATTAAATAAAATACCTATAATTATCTACAATTAAACCTAACACTACACTATCAATAAATAAATTAAATACAATTCCTACAAAAAAATACAATGAAATAAACTAACTAAAGTACAAAAAATAAAAAAGAACTAAGTTACAAAAAATAAAAAAAAATATTTACAAACATTAGAAATATATTACAACAATTTTAAACTAATTACACATACTCTAAGCCCCCTAATAAAATAACAAAGCCCCCCAAAATAAAAAAATGCCCTACCCTATTCTAAATTACTAAAGTTCAAAGCTCTTTTACCTTACCAGCCCTGAACAGGGCCCTTTGCGGGGCATGCCCCAAGAAGTTCAGCTCTTTTGCCTGTAAAAAAAAATCAGATTGAGCTTGCATTCTATTGGCTGATCGGAACAGCCAATAGAATGCGAGCTCAATCTGATTGGCTGATTGGAGCAGCCAATCGGATTGAACTTGATTCTGATTGGCTGATTCCATCAGCCAATCAGAATATTCCTACCTTAATTCCGATTGGCTGATAGAATCCTATCAGCCAATCGGAATTCGAGGGACGCCATCTTGGATGACGTCATTTAAAGGAACCGTCATTCATCGTTCAGTCGTCGGCCAGGATGGATGTTCCGCGTCGGAGGTCTTCAGGATGCTGCCGCTCCGCTCCGGATGGATGACGATAGAAGATGCCTCTTGGATGAAGACTTCAATCGGATGGAAGACCTCTTCTGCCCCGCTTGGATGAAGACTTCTACCGGATGGAGGACCTCTTCTTGCTCCGCTTGGATGAAGAATTTGGCTCGGCTGGGTGAAGACGACTCAAGGTAGGGAGATCTTCAGGGGCTTAGTGTTAGGTTTATTTAAGGTGGGTTTGGGTTAGATTAGGGGTATGTGGGTGGTGGGTTGTAATGTTGGGGGGGGTATTGTATGTTTTTTTTTACAGGAAAAAGAGCTGAACTTCTTGGGGCATGCACCGCAAAGGGCCCTGTTCAGGGCTGGTAAGGTAAAAGAGCTTTGAACTTTAGTAATTTAGAATAGGGTAGGGCATTTTTTTAATTTGGGGGTCTTTGTTATTTTATTAGGGGGCTTAGAGTAGGTGTAATTAGTTTAAAATTGTTGTAATATATTTCTAATGTTTGTAAATATTTTTTTATTTTTTGTAACTTAGTTCTTTTTTATTTTTTGTACTTTAGTTAGTTTATTTCATTGTATTTATTTGTAGGAATTGTATTTAATTTATTTATTGATAGTGAAGTGTTAGGTTTAATTGTAGATAATTATTGGGTTTTATTTAATTAATTTATTTATAGTGTAGTGTTAGATTAAATTGTAATTTAGGTTAGGATTTATTTTACAGGTAAATTTGTAATTATTTTAACTATTTTAGCTATTAAATAGTTCTTAACTATTTAATAGCTATTGTACCTGGTTAAAATAAATACAAAGTTACCTGTAAAATAAATATTAATCCAAAAATAGCTATAATATAAATATAATTTATATTGTAGCTATATTAGGATTTATTTTACAGGTAAGTATTTAGCTTTAAATAGGAATAATTTATTTAATAAGAGTTAATTAATTTCGTTAGATTAAAATTATATTTAATTTAGGGGGGTGTTAGTGTTAGGGTTAGACTTAGCTAAAAAAAAATCAGATTGAGCTTGCATTCTATTGGCTGATCGGAACAGCCAATAGAATGCGAGCTCAATCTGATTGGCTGATTGGAGCAGCCAATCGGATTGAACTTGATTCTGATTGGCTGATTCCATCAGCCAATCAGAATATTCCTACCTTAATTCCGATTGGCTGATAGAATCCTATCAGCCAATCGGAATTCGAGGGACGCCATCTTGGATGACGTCATTTAAAGGAACCGTCATTCATCGTTCAGTCGTCGGCCAGGATGGATGTTCCGCGTCGGAGGTCTTCAGGATGCTGCCGCTCCGCTCCGGATGGATGACGATAGAAGATGCCTCTTGGATGAAGACTTCAATCGGATGGAAGACCTCTTCTGCCCCGCTTGGATGAAGACTTCTACCGGATGGAGGACCTCTTCTTGCTCCGCTTGGATGAAGAATTTGGCTCGGCTGGGTGAAGACGACTCAAGGTAGGGAGATCTTCAGGGGCTTAGTGTTAGGTTTATTTAAGGTGGGTTTGGGTTAGATTAGGGGTATGTGGGTGGTGGGTTGTAATGTTGGGGGGGGTATTGTATGTTTTTTTTTACAGGAAAAAGAGCTGAACTTCTTGGGGCATGCACCGCAAAGGGCCCTGTTCAGGGCTGGTAAGGTAAAAGAGCTTTGAACTTTAGTAATTTAGAATAGGGTAGGGCATTTTTTTAATTTGGGGGTCTTTGTTATTTTATTAGGGGGCTTAGAGTAGGTGTAATTAGTTTAAAATTGTTGTAATATATTTCTAATGTTTGTAAATATTTTTTTATTTTTTGTAACTTAGTTCTTTTTTATTTTTTGTACTTTAGTTAGTTTATTTCATTGTATTTATTTGTAGGAATTGTATTTAATTTATTTATTGATAGTGAAGTGTTAGGTTTAATTGTAGATAATTATTGGGTTTTATTTAATTAATTTATTTATAGTGTAGTGTTAGATTAAATTGTAACTTAGGTTAGGATTTATTTTACAGGTAAATTTGTAATTATTTTAACTATTTTAGCTATTAAATAGTTCTTAACTATTTAATAGCTATTGTACCTGGTTAAAATAAAAACAAAGTTACCTGTAAAATAAATATTAATCCTAAAATAGCTATAATATAAATATAATTTATATTGTAGCTATATTAGGATTTATTTTACAGGTAAGTATTTAGCTTTAAATAGGAATAATTTATTTAATAAGAGTTAATTAATTTCGTTAGATTAAAATTATATTTAATTTAGGGGGGTGTTAGTGTTAGGGTTAGACTTAGCTTTAGGGGTTAATACATTTATTAGAATAGCGGTGAGCTCCAGTCGGCAGATTAGGGGTTAATAATTGAAGTTAGGTGTCGGCGATGTTAGGGAGGGCAGATTAGGGGTTAATACTATTTATTATAGGGTTAGTGAGGCGGATTAGGGGTTAATAACTTTATTATAGTAGTGGAGCGGTCTGCTCGGCAGATTAGGGGTTAATAAGTGTAGGCAGGTGGAGGCGACGTTGAGGGGGGCAGATTAGGGGTTAATAAATATAATATAGGGGTCGGCGGTGTTAGGGGCAGCAGATTAGGGGTACATAAGTATAACGTAGGTGGCGGTCGGCAGATTAGGGGTTAAAAAAATTTAATCGAGTGTCGGCGATGTGGGGGGGACTCGGTTTAGGGGTACATAGGTAGTTTATGGGTGTTAGTGTATTTTAGAGCACAGTAGCTAAGAGCTTTATAAACCGGCGTTAGCCCAGAAAGCTCTTAACTACTGACTTTTTTCTGCGGCTGGAGTTTTGTCATTAGATTTCTAATGCTCACTTCAGCCACGACTCTAAATACCGGAGTTAGAAAGATCCCATTGAAAAGATAGGATACGCAATTGACGTAAAGGGGATCTGCGGTATGGAAAAGTCGCGGCTGAAAAGTGAGCGTTAGACCCTTTTTTGAATGACTCCAAATACCGGCGGTAGCCTAAAACCAGCGTTAGGAGCCTCTAACGCTGGTTTTCACGGCTACCACCAAACTCCAAATCTAGGCCTATGTTTGAAGAGATGAATAATAACTCCTGGGGTTTGAACTTTACATTTAATTATAGTAAAAATGTTGTAGTCTTTTTGGATTTGGAAATAATGGTGATGGACAAAAAACTAGAGACAAAGACCCATTTTAAAAAGGTTGACTGCAATAACTATATACATGCTAACAGTTTCCACCTAGATGTGTGGTAAAAGAACATCCCAGTAGGACAGTATTTACGTATAAGGAAGAATTGTTCAAGAATGATAGATTTCGAACAGCAATCAGAATTCTTAGTAGAAATATTCAATGCAAGAGGGTATAAAACAGATGTCACAAATAAAGCCATTGAAAGAGTAAGAAATACTAACAGGGAATCTCTATTGACATATAAAGAGAAACTAAGAAATGAGAGTGATAAAATAACAGTCCCATTTATAACTGACATTAATGCTGATCAAAACATCATAAAAGGGATAATAAAAAAACATTGGCATCTCCTCAAAGAAGATCATATTTTAGGAGAAAAAATCTCAGACAAACCTAAGTTTGTCTTCAAGAAAGCTGCAAATTTGAAAATGCTTCTGGCCCCTAGTGAACAAAAGAAGCCTAAAAATAATTATTTGAAACAAAAAGATCTGAAAGGAAGGAATATTATGTTTTTTTTCCTTGTTACACCTGCAAGGCCTGCAGTCATAGTAATAAATTAAAGAACATACAAATAAATGATGTAGAGGAACCGTTTATCATTAAGGACACTATACGATGCACAAAAACATAATATATATTTTTAAATGCTCCTGTAATCTTTTTTATTTTGGAGAAACAAAAAGAATGGTTAGGGACAGGATCAGAGAACTTATTGGTAAGATAGAAAAGGGACTAGAAGATACAAATCTATACAGACATTTCAAATCAGTTCATAAAGTGAACACCAAAGACCTTTTCTATTGGGGGGTACAAAAGGTACAAAGACACTGGAGGGGTGGCGACATAGAGAAGAAATTACTAATAAAGGAAGCTGAACTGATTTATAAGTATAACACAATATACCCAAAAGGTTTAAATTCAGAATTGGATCTCTCACCGTTCCTCTTTGAATAAAGAATAGTTTGTCTGTCATAAATACTATTAACACCTGGTTAATACTTTGAAAAAAGCATCTAATACACTAATTGATATCTTAAAAAGATCAAGAAAGGAGACATTGGTAAATATTGAAAAAAACATTTTAGAAATAAAAGACAAATTGAAAGACAGAAAAAGCAGTAATGAATTTAAAGAAAGGCAAAAAGTGATAATTGATAAATATCTAAATAAAGACCTTTTAAGATCAAAATGGGGAAAGATGGAAAGGGATATAAATGATAATACACCACTACAAAAGGAAGATAACAATAATGAGACCCCTTCGAATTACCATAAAAATGAACAAAGAAGGGAACATACATATACGAATAGGAATCCCCAATCACAACACTATAACAACTTTGCAAATGATAGAAATTATAATTCATATAATGGGAATTATGGATATGAGAGAGGATATAATAATAGCTTAAATACGCAATATGAGAGGCAGAGATATCCTAGATATCAAAATAGAGAACATTTTAACTCAGAATTTCGTCACAATGTCTATAGACAGAATCCAGATAGAGGCTACCAGAATAGGCACAATAACTGGGAGTATCCTAGAAGGGCTATGAGATGAGGTAGTAATAGACAGGAGGATAAATGGAGGATTCCAGTACAAAACCGTTTTGAAACACTCAGGGACCCAAGATCATCAGATGAGGGACAGAAAAATGATGAATCAGTTTTTTTTTAGAGAGAAGCCCTCTCAAGGAGGGCACTTCAAGAGACCAGACAGGAAAACGATTCCAACTCAAGAAAGAAAAGAAATCTAGACAAAGAGAGGGAGAGGAGTATCTAAATGAAGCAAAAAGGTGGAAGTAGATACTAGATGTCAGGGAATCTTTAATTTGAGTAGCATCAAATTAAAGGAAGAAGAAGAAAAGGTTCTTAGCTTAGGTCTTTCATTTGCACCCACAGTAAGACTTAATAAATTCAACACACATATTCATGTCAAGACGTTTGTGAGGAATTTGACTCTAAAAAGATTTTTTCTTAAAAACCCAGTTGAAAGACAAATAATTAGCAAACCTCCTATAATAGATGGCATTCAAAATTTAACCCAGTCCACGCAAAGGGAAATTACCTTGAGACTTTTGAAAAATTGGTCTGTAAAGACATTCAAAAATGTAAACCACACAAAAAGATGACATATAATATGAGTATAAAAGAAATAAAGATAATAGACAATCTTCAAAAAAACACAGATATTACTATAAAACCCACGGATAAGGGTGGGGGCATTGTCCTAATGGACACAATAAATTATGTAAAGGAGGCCCTTAGACTTTTAGGTGACACCATGACATATAAAAAATTAGATTTTGATCCAACTGAAAAATTTATGAAAACATTGAATAAAATTCTGCAAGATGGTAGTAAATCGGGAATACTCAATGATAAAGAATTAGGATTCCTGACACCTAAGTATCCTAAAATTCCTATATTCTACTTTTTGCCCAAAATCCATAAATGTTTGGTCAATCCTCCAGGTAGATCAATCATTTCTGGTATAGAATCTCTATCAGCTAATCTGTCCAAATATGTGGATAACTTACAGAAACATGTTAAAAAGTTAGACTCCTATCTTAAAGATTCCACACAAGTTTTAAATATTCTTAAATCAATACATTGGGAAGACGATATGTTTTTGTTGACATGTGACGTGAGATCTTTATATATGGTAATTAATCATTCTAAAGGAATTCAAGCTGTTGAAATGTTTCTCAAATCAGACCCAAATATGATAGATCAACATAGATCTTTTATCCTAAAAAGTATAAGGTATATATTAGAGAACAATTATTTCTCTTTTAATGGTAATTTCTACCTCCAAGTAGAGGGAACTGCTATGGGCACAAGGTTTGCACCTAGCTATGCCAATCTCTTTATGGGAGCTTGGGAGACCCATTTTTTCGGCACGGGCAGCTATGGTGCAAACCTTGTGCTCTATAAGAGATATATAGACGACTTTCTACTAGTGTGGAAAGGTACGGAACAAGAGTTAAAAACTATGTTTGAAAAGATGAATAATAACTCCTGGGGTTTGAACTTTACATTTAATTATAGTAAAAATGTGGTAGTCTTTTTGGATTTGGAAATAATGGTGATGGACAAAAAGCTAGAGACAAAGGCCCATTTTAAAAAGGTTGACTGCAATAACTATATACATGCTAACGTTTGCCACCTAGATGTGTGGAAAAATAACATCACAGTAGGACAGTATTTACGTATAAGGAAGAATTGTTCAAGAATGATAGATTTGAACAGCAATCAGAAGTCTTAGTAGAAAGATTCAATGCAAGAGGGTATAAAACAGATGTCACAAATAAAGCCATTGAAAGAGCAAGAGATACTAACAGGGAGTCTCTATTGACATAAAGAGAAACTAAGAAATGAGAGTGATAAAATAACAGTCCCATGTATAACTGACTTTAATGCTGATCAAAACATCATAAAAGGGATAATAAAAAAACATTGGCATCTCCTCAAACAAGATAATATTTTAGGAGAAAAAATCTCAGACAACCCTACGTTTGTCTTCAAGAAAGCTGCAAATTTGAAAATACTTCTGGCCCCTAGTGAAACAAAGAAGCATAAAAATAATACCTTGAAACAAAAAGATCTGAAAAGAAGGAATATTATGGTTTTTTTTTTCTTGTTAAACCTGCAAGGCCTGCAGTCATAGTAATAAATTAAAGAACATACAAATAAATCATGTAGAGGAACCGTTTATCATTAAGGATACTATAAGATGCACTCACAAAAACATAATATATATTCTTAAATGCTCCTGTAATCTTTTTTATTTTGGAGAAACAAAAAGAATGGTTAGGGACAGGATCAGAGAACTTATTGGTAAGATAGAAAAGGGACTAGAAGATACAAATCTATACAGACATTTCAAATCAGTTCATAAAGTGAACACCAAAGACCTTTTCTATTGGGGGGTACAAAAGGTACAAAGACACTGGAGGGGTGGCGACATAGAGAAGAAATTACTAATAAAGGAAGCTGAACTGATTTATAAGTATAACACAATATACCCAAAAGGTTTAAATTCAGAATTGGATCTCTCACCGTTCCTCTTTGAATAAAGAATAGTTTGTCTGACATAAATACTATTAACACCTGGTATGATACTATCCATTAGAAAGTAAGAATGGATAGCTCTTTTTAATTCTTTTTTTATTAAAGAAACACAGGTACAAGGAGATATATATCAGCATTTACAAGGCATAGTTATAAGACATTAAAGAAATGCTACATACTAAACATCTGTATATTAACATTTGTGGTATAGTTGCCATTGAGCGTTACAGAAGAAGGTGGAATATTGCTTAAAGGTATATATGGACTATGCAAATCTGAATACAAAGGGTTAAGACTGTATAAAAGAGATCTGAACATTGAGAGGTACATAAAGGACTAGTCGAGTCCCATTTTATACTAAACCTGTGCCTCTTAATTTTTTTTTTTTATAAATATATTAACAACTAAGAACAGAACAAAACATACAACAAAGCATACAACAAAACATACAACAAAACGTAAAACCAAATATTAACACTGGTGGTATGCCCAAAAGGGTACACTAATTCTCGTTGCAGTAGGTATAACAGGTAATATGCAGCTTTATAGAAGATGAAATATATGTATATGTGGTGCTCACATAGCAAAGAAACCAAATGACATTCAGTTGTGCATATGTATATACGCATACACGCATACATACATATACATACAAGTCGTTGTAGATGAAGCTAATAAATTGAAACAGCAGACTTTTATAATATGAGATGAGGTAAGCCAAGGCATGAAAAACCAGTTGCATCATTCAATATGAAGAGAGAGGCAGCACTGAAAGATAATTAGCAGGAATGTTTAAGTAATGCTACTAATGTTTAGGCTATACTGTGAAAACAGAGACTGGGCAATCCCAGTATATTAAACACAAGTGGTGCATGAGACTGCAAATAATTCTAATAAAGTAAAACAGCATGCTTCTGCATATAGAGTAAACTGAAGTATATCGGAATATAAAATACAAATTGCATCCTACAATGTAAAATAAAAAAGAGAGGCAGGATTGAGAAATCATTAACAAAATCTATAAGCAATAATACCAATGTCTAGCTTATACGGTGGAAACAAATCAGGAGTTTTCAGCATGGGAAACTGGGCAACCTCAATATGTTATGTAAATTATGTAACTCTAAGAAAGGGAAACCATATTTTCCTACATATACACATAGAAAGCAAAATGAGGTACCAGAGTATAAAATTGTTTCATTCAATGTGATGACTGAGACAGCATTGATAGGGAGTGAACAAAATATACATTGCTGAATACTTGCTGTTGAATATTCAAAAGAAAAAAAAAGGATTGCAGGCATATTTTTTATCAAGGTTGTAAGCAACCTGTCATAAGTCATAAGTAAAATGATGGTGTCCCAAACATGAGGGGGGTGAATTAACACCCTATCTCTGCAAAGGATATCATCCCACTCCTACACGAGCAGGGAGAGGATGAACGCTGCAAACAAAGCATGGGTGAACAGGACATAAACTGCTCCAAGTGTGGAATGAGAAATATATTGCAGCTGTCCCTGAAAAGGTCCTGCAGAGCTTTACATCTTTTCTATCCAGACAGTCTGCCCACATGTTGCTCCACTGAAATGGTCTTGTAAGTTTATTACACTGAGGGTTCTTCTGAGAGCAGCCAGCTGCTAGTAGCTCTGGAGCTGACATCAGTAAATCAAATAGGCACAAGTCTGTTACATTTAAACTGACCTCATGGCATGTTTCTGCAGTCTTAGGTGGGAGTCTCAGTGATCCAAGAGATATATCCTCTGAGCAGCCGTTATGAGAGTCCAATATGAGAACAGTTAGATTGTCAGCACACTTCACATAGCCATGCTGTATTGGGTACTCAGTAATAGAATTTTCCTTGTGATCTTCACACATGGTCATTATCAGTTTGGTGCCTCTCACAACTCCCTGAACTTCCTGGCATAACTCTGAACAGGCAGATAGCAATCTGTCCAGTGAAGGTGTAAACAGCATGGTCAGTTCCTGGATGAGGTTATCTTTGCACATCAGCATGTTGAATCCTACTTTGCATCCAGGATTATAGGAGGCCTCAGCAGCTGTTTATAAGATTGTGTAGGCAGTTTTACTGCTGTCTCTTCTCAGGGGCAAGGGAGTGATGTAGGGACCCTTCACGCATCAGGTTTCAGCTGCAGCAAGTGCTGCTTAGATTAGGATGCCTGCTCAGCAAGAAAAGTAGCGTGGGTTAGCTGGTGGCAGCGATTAATTGCTTTTTTTAAGAGCTGTTTTGCAGAGCTCTTTCTTCTTGCCGCCACCCGGTTGCTCCGCCCACAGGAAGTCCTGGATAGCTCTTTTTGATTAATTTTACACTAATGGATAGGATTCCACACTAAATGTATTAATATATTACACTAAGGAAAATGTAACATTTAAAAGTTTATTATCCCAGGCATAATTTGCTTATATAAATATACTTATAGATGAATGTCTCTATTATATATAAAGACAGAATTTTTTATATTTTTTTTTTATAATTGTCTGGTTTAGAGTTAGATGAAAGAGTGTTTGATAATACCTGCATTGTATGTATATATATATATATATATATATATATATATATATATATATACACATATAGTATTGAATTGTGTAAGAAAAGACCAACTAATATTAGTAGTGGAAACAAAGATATGATAAAGAAATAGAAAATATCATCTGATTGACAGAAAGAAATTTCCACCTTAACTATCTCTTTGGCTTGAATAGGATGTAAGATACAAGCAGAAGTAACCTATAAATCCATCTTTATCAAAACCAATTAAGGTAGAACCAATCATCATCTCCTGATACCTTTATAAGAACACACCTTGCCAGTCACCCACATCTTGATAAAGCTCTTTTGAGAGTGAAACGCGTTGATCTATATGACTGTGCTTCTACTATATATCATATAAACTTTGATATTCTCATTGGTGACCATTGGAACAATTTTATCTTTAAAGGTAATAACCCGGGTTATTTATTCATCTTTTCATTACATTGTTCTGATTGACCATCCTCCTGCGTGCATAAGCACTAAGTGCAGGGAACCCCAGATATACCTGAAATAAGAGGTATACCATATGGTTGCAATACAAGCGGACAAAATTACTTCCGGAGCCGAAAAATACAGCTGACACTCGGAAACCCCATTGGTGACGTCAGACGCCAAGCTGCATGCGGCATACTGGATGAGTCTGGAGGCAAGTGAAAAGTAGCGGTTCCATCCGATAAAATAAGAAGTCAAGGTAACCATATCTGTAAGATACCAGCTAAAGTCTGAGTATACAAGTGCCAGAGCTACACAAGCAAAGAATTGTCTCCTATTAGTACCCACGGCATCGGGAACGGATATCTCTGAACTGTATGGGACTATTTAGTTGTTACTTAAGACTGATAGTTTGACATCACGTCTGCACTAAGAGAGCTTCTTTGGTCTTTTGTTCTGAGGCTGTTGTGGTAGCATAATCTGTTTTTATTCATGATTTTAATATCATTCGGCTAGATTTAGAGTTTTGTCGGTAAAGACGCTTTTTTTCCCAACGCACCCTTAAGAAAATGCTGGTATTGAGAGTTGTCTGAAGGGCTGCGTTAGGCTCCAAAAAGGGTGCGTTGAGCCTAATGTACCGCCACTTCAACCCTCAATACCAGCGTTGCTTACGGTAGCAGTACGCAGCTAAAACATGCTCATGCATGATTCCCCTATAGGAAACAATGGGGCAGTTTGGGATGAAAAAAACCTAACACCTGCAAAAAAGCAGCGTTCAGCTCCCAACACAGCCCCATTGTTTCCTATGGGGAAACACTTTCTAAGTCTGCACCTAAAACCCTAACATGAACCCTGAGTCTAAACACCCCTAACCTTACACTTATTAACCCCTAATCTGTTGTCCCCGACATCGCTGACACCTGCATTATATTATTAACCCCTAATCTGCCGCTCCGTACACTGCCGCAACCTACATTATACTTATGTACCCCTAATCTGCTGCCCCTAACATCGCCGACACCTACATAATATTTATTAACCCTAATCTGCCCCCCCCAATGTCGCCGCTACCTAACTACACTTATTAACCCCTAATCTGCCGACCGTACCTTGCCGCTACTATAATAAATGTATTAAACCCTAAACCACAGCACTCCCTCCTCTCAAACACTATGATAAATAGTATTAACCCCTAATCTGCCCTCCCTAACATCGCCACCACCTAACTTCAAGTATTAACCCCTAATCTGCCGATCGGACCTCGCCGCTACTATAATAAATGTATTAACCCCTAAAGCTAAGTCTAACCCTAACCCTAACACCCTCCTAAATTAAATATAATTTTAATCTAACAAAATAAATTAAATATTATTAACGAAAGTATTCCTATTTAAAGCTAAATACTTACCTGTTAAATAAACCCTAATATAGCTACAATATAACGAATAATTATATTGTAGCTATTTTAGGATTTATATTTATTTTACAGGCAACTTTGTATTTATTTTAACTAGGTACAATAGCTATTAAATAGTTATTTACTATTTAATAGCTACCTAGTTAATATAATTACAAAATTACCTGTAAAATAAATCCTAACCTAAGTTACAATTAAACCTAACACTAAACTATCATTAAATAAATTAAATAAATTTACTACAAGTACCTACAAATAAATACAATTAAATACACTAAACTAAATTACAAAAACAAACAAACACTAAATTACAAAAAATAAAAAAAGATTACAAGAATTGTAAGCTAATTACACCTACTCTAAGCCCCCTAATAAAATAACAAAGCCCCCAAAATAAAAAAAATTTCCCTACCCTAATCTAAATTAAAAAATTAACAGCTCTATTACCAGCCCTTAAAAGGGCTTTTTGCGGGGCATGCCCCAAAGTAATCAGCTCTTTTGCCTGTAAAAAAAAACCACAATACCACCCCCCAACATTAAAACCCATCACACACATACCCCTACTCTAACCCAAACCCCCCTTAAATAAACCTAATACTACCCCCCTGAAGATTTCCCTACCTTGAGTCGTCTTCACCCAACCGGGCCGAAGTCTTCATCCGATGGGGCAGAAGAGGACATCCAGACCGGCAGAAGTCTTCATCCTATCCGGGCAGAAGAGGACATCCGGACCGGCAGACATCTTCATCCAAGCGGCATATTCTATCTTCATCGATCCGACGAGGAGCGGCTCCATCTTCAAGACCTCCGGCGTGGAAAATCCTCCTTCCCCGACGACTACCCGACAAATGAAGGTTCCTTTAAGTGACATCATCCAAGATGGCGTCCCTCGAATTCCGATTGGCTGATAGGATTCTATCAGCCAATCGGAATTAAGGTAGGAAAAATCTGATTGGCTGATTGAATCAGCCAATCAGATTCAAGTTCAATCGGATTGGCTGATCCAATCAGCCAATCAGATTGAGCTCGCATTCTATTGGCTGATCGGAACAGCCAATAGAATGCAAGCTCAATCTGATTGGCTGATTGGATCAGCCAATCCGATTGAACCAGTGAGGATGGGATATTTGTGGAATATGTGGTCGGAGTCATCCAATTTCTTGCTCATGAATATTTCGAGTTTTGGGGGGGAATTCTTTCTCCAGAGATGTGGGACGGCTATGGGGGCTAAGTTTGCCCCCTCCTATGCCAACCTTTTCATGGGTTGGTGGGAGCTGTCCCACATCTTTGGAGAAATGAACCCCCACAGGCGAGAGATTTTGTGGTTTGGATGCTTTATAGATGATTTGCTTTTCATTTGGAGAGGCACAGAAAAGAGCATGTGTGAATTTGTTGCATAACTCAATGAGAATGAGGTTGGCATCAGCTTCACTTCTGAGTCACATGAAAGAGAAATTAATTTTCTTGATCTCACTCTCACAGGGACTCTAGACAGAGGTATAGAGACTAAGATTTATCGTAAGCCAATATCAGGCAATTCTTTACTCCATGCCTCTAGTTGTCACCAACAAAGAGTATTCTGTTTGAAAAAAAACACAATAGAAAGAGGCGCCAATGGTGCAGATCAATGGTGGATCTTATACGCTTCTGATACAGGACAAACACAGGGTACTCACTTGTATAAAAGGCAATCAATTATGCCCATAGAGGTAGGCTGGATTTCTACAGCAGTCCAGCTAGCTGATCCAGAGGCAGCTCTCTAACAACATCCAATGAAAGGCAATCTGTTAGAAAAAGAGAATAGATAGAGGCGCAAATGGTGCAGATCAATGGTGTATCTTATAAACTTCTGACAAGAGATGAACACAGGGTACTCACTTGTATAAAAGGCAATCAGTTATGCCTATAGAGACAGGCTGGATTTCTACAGCAGTCCAGCTAGCTGATCCAGGGTAGCTCCAAGGTGCAGTGGGTCATCAAACCGAAACTATATACCAACAGGGTATGAGAGCAGGATACTGGGGTTAAGGATTCTCACCCTAAAAGTAGTGTAGCATAAAACCATACACAGCACATAGAGTTGGTAAAGTTAAAAACAAATTTATTATAAAAGTTATAAAAATACATGTTAGTGCCAATAAAAGTTATGGCTAGCAGAGAAACAGTGCAACGCATTTCTCAGTAAAACTGTTTCCTCAGGCATGTTTCTCATCTGTTATGTACATCCTTATATAGGGCTATGCTACTGACAACCCCATTGACCCACCCCCAACAATTAAGACAAGCAGGACCAATCAGGACCCGTCGTTTGTACACACCCACCCTGCTGCAATATTATTTGTAGTTAAAATATGACAAATATAATGTTTTGATAAAATATATTATTATCCCCACAGTGTGTTTAACCAGTGTGTGTAAAGTCCGTATTTCAGTTACGATCTTATAAGTCATTTAACTTAAATGCATGTAATTACCATTGATCGTAAAAGCTGCAACCTGATAGGTCTAAAAATACGTCAATCAACTGTTCTCAGAAGGGACCGTATGCGGGGCCATTTGCGTCTACCCGACCAATAACTTCTTACGCCGCTGTAGTCTGGCGGCCAATAGGAATCACATTACGGGACAACACCCGTAATCGGGCCAATACTGAGGTATATACTGCCGTGAGGGCCTTCCTTAGTCTGATAATGCAGCCCGATTGGTCCTAATATGAGGTGACAATAAACACGTCACATATGTAAATAAACAAAAACATATGTTAATCATTTAATACCCCATATCTATATTTGCGTGATCGCTGTACAAGGCTCAAAGTAGGTGGCCAATTCTCTCCCACATTTACTATGAATTGATGTAATAAATGAAAAAATAATGAGATATTGCTGTATCTGGCCTTGTGAACTGAATGTATAATATACAAAGCGGCCCAAGTGTTAATAAAGTGACTAAATGATAAGACGAAATACAAAATGTAAAAATAATAAACTAGTGATATCAATATAAGAATAATGTGAAAATGCCTCCTATATGCCTATGTGTAGTGAGTGATGATACTGAACGCAGGCCAAATAGGGAAAATATATGTGTATTAACTATCTCACGATTAGTGAATAATACTTGTAATGATATATCAGTGTCTTCAATATAAATCCTCAGTCGAAAGATAACACTGGGTGTATTAATAAGATATTTATATATTAATAGAGTGAGAAAGCAAAAATAGAAATGACGTGTAGAACGCCAAATAAATACTAATTACGAGAGTAAGTGAAAGTAAATGCTGGTAATGTATATAATATGTATTATTAAATCTAATTAAATGTATAACAATGTATTAGGCCTCATTAGGCCTGGGGGGCACTCTAGTGGGTGAATGGTTATACCAAATAAGGCTATTATGTGCAGAAGATAAAAAAATAAGAATAAATTGATGGGCAACTATATACAAATCTTACACACACTACCAAACCCAATTGGGAACAATATTACTTAAACAGCTCTATGGGTGACATAGATTAAAAAAGGAAATATATATACATATATATATAGAAAAATAGAAAAATTGCAGCAGGAGGGGTACATCCAAACTCTGGTGTACAAATAGAGTATCCCAAAGACCCAAATTGTGTACCCACTTGGGTAACCAACCCTCATAGAACTTCAAATATGCATCAACACTTATGTACACAACAGGGATAATCCAATAAAACATGGGATGGTAACCTTGTGATTGTCTGGAGTACCTAAACTATACAGAAGTAGACCTCAAATAACTGAACTATACAAAAGCAGCCGAATCTATGACTTCATTTAACCCCATTGTTTGGAATTTGAAAATCCAAAATGTCTCCCTTTGTCTAAGTTGAATAAATATGTTGTAATGGTTTCTGCTAGGGACACTTTCTAGTGGGGTGATCTTAAACTGACACAGACCTCTAATGTATTGGATCCCACATGCGCATATAAGTGCATATATCACATAGCTGGAATCACATGACAGATATTCTGAGATGTGGTATTGTTCGCCTGTCGTGTATGAGGTGATAGACGTCCCATGTGTGATAAATTTACACATTTGGCAGCGCCTATGTCCACATCTAAAAGTACCATTGTTACTTGGTATACTGCTTATCAGGTAGTTCTGGTTCTTAGCCCTAGTCTTCTGATGTTTTATTAATTTTCTGGTCATCACCACTTTGCTAGGTGCCAATTTTTGCTTCAAAGTTGGAGCTCTCCTATATACAACCCTAGGTTGTGGGGTCAATACATTCTTTAATATAGGATCTTTAAGCAGTATTGGTCAATATTTTTTGAGGACTCTGCTGACCGCTTTCTGATTCGAATTGTATTGAGTCACAAATAGGGGTTGTCCCTGTAGACAGCTAGCCTCTTTTTCCTTCTTGGAAGTTTTCTCCAAAGAAAGGAGCGAACCTCTATCCAATAGTCTTGCTCTATTGTAACTATATTCTATAAGTTCCATTGGGTTACCCTTTTCTCTAAACCTCTCTTTTAGTATAAGAGACTGTTCGTCATACATGTCTATGGAGCTGCAATTGCGTCTAATGCGACAGAATTGACTATAAGGAATGTTAATTTTCCAACTGTTAAGGTGATTACTGGAAAAATGTAAAAAATTATTGCAGTCTACTGACTTGAAGAAGGTAGATGTACAAATTGTTTCATTGGCATCCCAAGTTAGGACTATATCCAAAAATTCAATGGATTTTGTCTGTATATTAGATGTAAAATCTATACCCATATTATTGCTATTCAGAAAGTTAACATATTCCTGTGCTTCTTTGACAGATCCCTCAAAAATAAACAAAAGGTCATCTATATAACGGCCATAGAACACCAGATTGCCCCTCCATTTCACATTATAGATGTATGTTTCTTCAAAAATCCCCATAAAGAGGTTTGCGAAACTTGGGGCAAATCTGGTGCCCATGGCCGTTCCCTTAATCTGTAAAAAAAACTGATCTAAAAATTGAAAGTAATTATGTTTGAGAATGAAATCTATGAGAGTGATAAGGTATTCTTTCTGTTTATTTGGCATGTAGATGTCTCTATCCAGAAAGATAGAGGTTGTTTTTAATCCCCAATCATGGGATATATTGGAGTAGAGGGCTCCCACATCGCAAGTCAACCATAAGTAATTATTTTTATATCGTATATATGTCAATTTTTGCAAAAGGTCAGTAGTGTCCTTAATATAGGAGGGGAGGTGGCAAACATATTTTTGTAGGAAAGTGTCCACATACTCACTTAACTTATCGGTGATACTGTTGATCCCCGCTATGATTGGCCTACCCGGCGGATTCAATGCATCTTTATGCAGTTTTGGAAGGTGATAGTAATAAGGGACATTAGGGTGATAAGGAAGTAAGTACCTCTTTTCCTTTTTGTTTAGAATGTCTTTTGTACTAACCTCTTCTAGAATATTGATAAGTTTTTTAGAAAATACTATAGTGGGATCTTGAGATAATTTCCTATAATAATTGGTATCATGAATAATACATTCAGCTTCTCTAGTGTAATCTGAATAGTTTTGGATTACCAGGGCACCTCCTTTATCTGCCTGGCGAATGACAATATCTTTGTAACTCGTAAGGCTTCTAAGGGCTCTTTCTTCATTCGGCCAAATTTTCCTATTTCCCACAATATGGTGGGGAATGGTTTCCCAGTCATCCAAAACTAGTTGTTGAAATAAGTCAATGTATGATACATCATCCTTAGGTGGGTTAAAAGTGGATGTGGGTGAAAGTGAGATATGAATTACTGTCCCGAATAGCTCTTCAGTGAGTTGTTCTGGTTCACAATACAAAATGGGGGATGAATGTCTACCTTGTTGGCTGTCAAGAAGTATTGGTGTACCTTCAATGTTATTCCTTCCAAGGGATTTAAGAGCAAAATACCTCTGTAGCGACAATTTCCTAGTGTATTTATTAAGATCTACGCAAAGATGGAATAAGTTATGTGTATTTGGAGGGCAATATGACAAACCCCTACCTAAAATTCTTATCTCATCATTTGATAAGATATGAGAGGAGAGGTTATATATCCCTTTCTTTAATTTTTCTAGTTTTTTTTTTTGTTGGGTTTTCCCTCTGCCTCTCCGTCCCCGTTTGGGAATGGTCTTTTTTCCCATTTTGGGACTGGTTGGAAGGTAGTTGCTGATTCCTCCTCCATAGCGGAGCAAGGTTCGGTGTTCCTAAAAAAAACTAATTCGAGGTTGTAGCCTGATTGTCATAGTTCTGAGTTGAGTTGTGCCTAACTTCATATTGTCCTATATGATTTTCATTGTTTATAGAGTTTAAGGCTTGGAACCTATTTTGCACTGGAATTATATTGAGATTATCATAATACTGGTGTGTATTGTGTTGTTGAGATGGAGCAAACACCTCCTGTTGAGGTGTCTGTCTATTCTGATGACTCCTATCTTGATAGTTATCATTATTCTGCCGTCTGTCATATTGGGCATGGTGATAATTCCTACCCAGCCCTGAGTTTTTGTGACCATTGGTTTTATTTGATTAATTATTTTTTTCCTTGGCCCATGTTTTGACTATTTGAATGTTTTTTGTTGTTTTTATTATAAGACACTGTAGACCTTTCTTATTATTGCGAATATACGTGTGTACTTCCCCCTTACTATAATCTTCCTCATCCCTCTTTAGTTTTTTATTTTTAGTTGTGATGATTTCCAATTGGTAATCATCCACTGCTTTGATGGTTTGAGTATTAAGTTTGGAATATTCAGGAAGTTCATTAAGGGGTTCTAAGTCTTTCTGTACTGTGTCTATCTGAATAGATACTTCTTCTATCAATTTCTCCCTATGAGCAATAAGGAGATCAATAAGGTGAAAGGAACAATCATCAAGGGCTTCATACCATTTAGCTAGGAGGTCTGCATCATTCTTAAATGAGCAGTTCTTGAATAACCTCAAGCCCCTAGGGATTTGTTTATTTTCCTTATATTTCTTGAGACAATCAATGTCCCACCAGTGTCTGTGTTCTGTTTTTAATAAGTCTTCTAATTTAGAGAATAAGCTTTCCACATTAATATTGGGTATGATATTTGGGGACGGATCTATATAGCTGGCACCTTGCTGTTGGCTCAATCTATGCTGAGTTCTTTCACCGGATGACAACATGATGCTAAAAATCTAAAAAAAACAGTATATATGTATACAATAGAATACCAAATAACAATACCACAGACACTGAAAGATATAGTCAAGGTTACAATCTCAACACACGTTCCCTGGTCACCTCTAAGTGGTGCTATGCAAAGTATATGAAATACGTATCTGCATAAAGAGATACAGGGAGTGCAGAATTATTAGGCAAGTTGTATTTTTGAGGATTAATTTTATTATTGAACAACAACCATGTTCTCAATGAACCCAAAAAACTCATTAATATCAAAGCTGAATAGTTTTGGAAGTAGTTTTTAGTTTGTTTTTAGTTATAGCTATTTTAGGGGGATATCTGTGTGTGCAGGTGACTATTACTGTGCATAATTATTAGGCAACTTAACAAAAAACAAATATATACCCATTTCAATTATTTATTTTTACCAGTGAAACCAATATAACATCTCAACATTCACAAATATACATTTCTGACATTCAAAAACAAAACAAAAACAAATCAGTGACCAATATAGCCACCTTTCTTTGCAAGGACACTCAAAAGCCTGCCATCCATGGATTCTGTCAGTGTTTTGATCGGTTCACCATCAACATTGCTTGCAGCAGCAACCACAGCCTCCCAGACACTGTTCAGAGAGGTGTAATGTTTTCCCTCCTTGTAAATCTCACATTTGATGATGGACCACAGGTTCTCAATGGGGTTCAGATCAGGTGAACAAGGAGGCCATGTCATTAGATTTTCTTCTTTTATACCCTTTCTTGCCAGCCACGCTGTGGAGTACTTGGACGCCTGTGATGGAGCATTGTCCTGCATGAAAATCATGTTTTTCTTGAAGGATGCAGACTTCTTCCTGTACCAGTGCTTGAAGAAGGTGTCTTCCAGAAACTGGCAGTAGGACTGAGAGTTGAGCTTGACTCCATCCTCAACCCGAAAAGGCCCCACAAGCTCATCTTTGATGATACCAGCCCAAACCAGTACTCCACCTCCACCTTGCTGGCGTCTGAGTCGGACTGGAGCTCTCTGCCCTTTACCAATCCAGCCATGGGCCCATCCATCTGGCCCATCAAGACTCACTCTCATTTCATCAGTCCATAAAACCTTAGAAAAATCAGTCTTGAGATATTTCTTGGCCCAGTCTTGACGTTTCAGCTTGTGTGTCTTCTTCAGTGGTGGTCGTCTTTCAGCCTTTCTTACCTTGGCCATGTCTCTGAGTATTGCACACCTTGTGCTTTTGGGCACTCCAGTGATGTTGCAGCTCTGAAATATGGCCAAACTGGTGGCAAGTGGCATCTTGGCAGCTGCACGCTTGACTTTTCTCAGTTCATGGGCAGTTATTTTGCGCCTTGGTTTTTCCACACGCTTCTTGCGACCCTGTTGACTATTTTGAATGAAACGCTTGATTGTTCGATGATCACGCTTCAGAAGCTTTGCAATTTTAAGAGTGCTGCATCCCTCTGCAAGATATCTCACTATTTTTGACTTTTCTGAGCCTGTCAAGTCCTTCTTTTGACCCATTTTGCCAAAGGAAAGGAAGTTGTCTAATAATTATGCACACCTGATATAGGGTGTTGATGTCATTAGACCACACCCCTTCTCATTACAGAGATGCACATCACCTAATATGCTTAATTGGTAGTAGGCTTTCGAGCCTATACAGCTTGGAGTAAGACAACATGCATAAAGAGGATGATGTGGTCAAAATACTAATTTGCCTAATAATTCTGCACTCCCTGTATATCACACAGAACCAGGGGTAATATGTGTTAATACAGTCTTTAAGTACAAAATAGTGGAATATTACCACCAAAAAAAGGAAGAGTCCAGATAATGACAGCTGGCTTGAGATGCTCCAAGATCTGAATCAATGTATTTGATATTCACGGTGTCACAGAGGCCGCTCTCTAACGAAATCCAATGGAAGGCAATCTGTTAGAAAAAACACAATAGAAAGAGGCGCCAATGGTGCAGATCAATGGTGGATCTTATACGCTACTGATACAGGATGAACACAGGGTACTCACTTGTATAAAAGGCAATCAATTATGCCCATAGAGGTAGGCTGGATTTCTACAGCAGTCCAGCTAGCTGATCCAGAGGCAGCTCTCTAACAACATCCAATGAAAGGCAATCTGTTAGAAAAAGACAATAGATAGAGGCGCCAATGGTGCAGATCAATGGTGTATCTTATAAACTTCTGACAAGAGATAAACACAGGGTACTCACTTGTATAAAAGGCAATCAGTTATAGAGACAGGCTGGATTTCTACAGCAGTCCAGCTAGCTGATCCAGGGTAGCTCCAAGGTGCAGGGGGTCATCAAACCCAAACTATATACCAACAGGTTATGAGAGCAGGATACTGGGGTTAGGGATTCTCACCCTAAAAGTAGTGTAGCATAAAACCATAGACAGCATATAGAGTTGGTAAAGTTAAAAACAAATTTATTATAAAAGTTATAAAAATATACGGACTTTACACACACTGGTTAAACACACGGTGGGGATAATAATATATTTTATCAAAACATTATATTTGTCATATTTTTAGACCTATCAGGTTGCAGCTTTTACGATCAATGGTATTACATGCATTTAAGTTAAAGGACTTATAAGATGGTAACTGAAATACGGACTTTACACACACTGGTTAAACACACGGTGGGGATAATAATATATTTTATCAAAACATTATATTTGTCATATTTTAACTACAAATAATATTGCAGCATGGTGGGTGTGTACAAACAACTTGTCCTGATAGGTCCTGCTTGTCTTAATTGTTGGGGGTGGGTCAATGGGGTTGTCAGTAGCGTAGCCCTATATAAGGATGTAAATAACAGATGAGAAACAGTTTTACTGAGAAACACATCGCACTGTTTCTCTGCTAGCCATAACTTTTATTGGCACTAACATGAGTTGTGTATTTTTATAACTTTTATAATAAATTTGTTTTTAACTTTACCAACTCTATGTGCTGTGTATGGTTTTATGCTACACTACTTTTAGGGTGAGAATCCCTAACCCCAGTATCCTGCTCTCATACCCTGTTGGTATATAGTTTGGGTTTGATGACCCCCTGCACCTTGGAGCTACCCTGGATCAGCTAGCTGGACTGCTGTAGAAATCCAGCCTGTCTCTATAGGCATAAATGATTGCCTTTTATACAAGTGAGTACCCTGTGTTCATCTCTTGTCAGAAGTTTATAAGATACACCATTGATTTGTACCATTGGCGCCTCTATCTATTGTCTTTTTCAAAGAGTATTCGATGGAGTGGCAAAGGGTCAGTATATACGATTAAAAAGAAACTGCATAAGTAACGTAGAGTACGAGAGGCAGGTGAATGACCTATCAGCAAGATTAAAAGAGAGAGGGTACAAGCACTCCTCCATTCAGAAGGCAAGAAGATTAGTCAATACATTGCACAAGGATACACTCCTCAAAAGGTCAAAATGTAATCAGACTAGCATAACAGAGAAGCCCAACAACAAGGCTTTGTTTATTATAGAATACTCTCGCCAATATTTCCAGATCTGTTAGAATGTGAGGAAGCACTTCCCTTTAATTGAAGCAGATGATGGCTTACAGAAAGCAGTGGAGGTTGGAATTAGATTTACCTACAGGAAGGGTTTGACTATTGGAAATATTGTAGCCCCCTCGAGACTAAAGGATACGGTTGTGGATAATTCAGCCTGGCTCAGAATGAATGGAATGTATCGTTGTAATAACATGACCTGCGTAGCCTGTGCCAAGGCACTTATTGGCAACAGCTTTAAATCATTAGTTACAGGGGAAACATTCCATATCAAAACCTGTCTCAATTGCCGCTCCACTTACATTGTATATGTTATTTCCTACATACAATGTGGCCTTCAATATGTGGGTCTGTCTACCCGAGAAGCTCAGGTTAGGATCAAGGAGCACCTGGGAGACATTAGAGATGGAAAACTCACTACTCCACTGGTGAACCACTTTGCTAGGTTCCATGATAAAGATGTGACTCACTTCAGATGGATCCTAATAGAAAGGGTTTACAATGTACAAAAAATCTGTTGTTAGTAGATCAAGAAAATTGGCAGAGAGAGAGGCCTTCTGGAAATTCAAAATGAGGACTAGAATTCCAGAGGGCCTCAACTCTGAATTTGACCTTATCAATTTTTGTTAATTTCAGATATATAAAGAGAGGGCTCATTCAGAAGAATCTGATGTCCTCAGCCCCCATTAGCCTGTAATAATTGTTCAGACCTAGACCCTTTAGGGGGCTACAGTTAGAGCAGGAAGTATTAAACAATTAGGTTTTACTATACCCCACTGGTGCATTTGGTAGGTGGACACTTGATCACAGCATAGCATAATATAGTGGCTTCCTGTGTATATACTTGGCATTAATGAAGCTAATCATGAATAGTATAGATAAGGTTTTTTGGACTCCGCTATATCAGTGTAACAGTTTAATTCATAATATACTAGGACACTGTTTAGGTTAACTATGTATGGGTCCCTTTAAGTAGCAATTGTGTTGGTTTTTAGTAGGACATAGTTTAGGGCAACAGTTTATGGGTCCCTTTAAGAAGCAAAAGTGCTAGTGTCCATATCCCTGCATTTGAAGCAGGGTGAAATTTAAATGAGTTGTCACAAATATTGACACATGCACCCTCCAGGCAGTTGGTAGTTACCACTAGAATCACCACAGGCCCATGAATAGTGATGCTGGAGCTTGAGGGAGGAGAGGTTTGTCTAGCTGCGTCACTCAGTAACATTGGGCTGAGAGAAAGAGGGGGAGGGCTTTGACATCATATGGGTTGTTTTGATAGGAGGAATTGTTAGAAGGTGTGTTTCTCCTCCCCAATCAAAATGTAGCAATTGTTTTTTAAAGTGTGTGTGTGAATGATTTTACACATGGGCTACGAGTACAGCCAAGAGCCAAAACATGTCAGCCATTGTTTTAATTGCTTCTCGTTTAGAAGTTTTACCTAGGGTACTGTACCCTTTATTTTTAATTTGTAATAAACAATAAATATTGATTTTATAACCCCACACGCTCGGTGCTCCTATTTTTTGTTTTACACTGTGGATGATATTTGGTAATTGTGAGCATGGGCTAGCTAGTGGGGTCCTGCAGGGGAAATTATTTTAACTTCCTTGTAAATCACCCCAAGGATAGTGAGGGAAGGTCCGGGCAGGAGACGGCCCGCGAAAGCGTACTGAGCACAGTACAGAGTGTAATACAAGGACCTCTCACTACAATATTTTTGGCATTTAGAGCTGGAGCTCTATTAAAAGTTTACACCTGAGAGAGAGTTACAGTGGATACGGAGGGAGTGTCGCCCTTGAAGGAAACGTCACTGTGAGTACGCTGTTTTTGTCTATATATATTGCTGAAATGTAGCTATAATCTTTGAATATTAGATATATTTATGAAACACAGCACTCACTTAAATACAGCTTTGTTATCTCTATTCTCTCATGAGGGAAGCTATTTGGGACTAGTGATCACGGAATCTCTAGGCATGGAGCAGAATTCAGCCACTGATTGATGATTAAGATGTCCATTATATAAATATATTGTACATCACTCATTTGAATATTCAAGGGGTGATTACACCAAGGTGGACATTGCACTTGCAGGCCTGAGTCAGGATTTAAAACAAAATTATTTTTTTTCAACGTTCCAGTGTGTGAGTCCTCCCCTTCTCCCCTCCCGTTTTGTGAATATCTACACATCACCAAGAATTTGGTTTCAGCTGCTAATTGAAAAAGCTTTGACACACAGTCATGCCTCAAGTGTACCACTAGCTATGTAATTTATTTGATCACTTGTACTCAATTTGCAGTATGTGGGTCTTATGTCACGTGATATGAGCATTTGTCCACCAATAATATAGGCAAAGCAACCACACCATTGGTCCAACATTTTTCCAAAACTCACGATGGCAACCTAAATACATTCAGATGGTGTGCCATAGAGAAAGTGATGCTACCTAAAAGGGGTGGTAATTTAGATCAGCTTCTAGCCAAAAGGGAAATCTACTGGATTTTCAAGCTAGACACCAGAGTGCCCCGTGGACTCAATTCCAAATATGACATGATTAACTATTGGGAGTAGATTAATCACTGGGTCTCTTGACATTCTGATGTCACCCTACATAACCCTCACAGTGGAGTATTTGTCCCCCCCCCCCCCTCTTGTATGGATATCTAGTTTCATCACAAAATTTTGGGGAATTATGTATGTCATAAGCACTTGGGCCACTTAGGTATCCTCCGATTTCACGAATAGTGTGGAGCCTCCATCTCAACTTTATAGGTCAAGCTATGCTATGTCATGTTATTGTATTTACCCTTATTTGTGTTTATAATGGGTAGTAATCCTGTTTTTCCATATATATTTTGAGGCTGGTTTTGGTAATTCATTTTAACATGTATACACTCCCCCTAGTTGTCCCCTAGTTGGACTATAGGTTGAAAATGAATGTATTTCATATGGGGATATTTATTATATTTAATATAGATATTTGAAGTGTTTTACTATTGCAGTTTTAATGAATGTATGCAGTATCATTCCCCATATGGACAGTAGTTGTAGGCAGCATTTGCTCAGGTTTCACACCAAATAAGTGCCCTATTTACTTTTTATTTTTTTCTGTGCTTTAGCTAGACTAGTATAAATTTCTCCCTTTTTTGGCTTAATTAATCCTTCTTTTGCTGAATACATTTTCATAATAGGTGTTTAAGTATACACGCCTTGCATTCTCTCTCTAATCACCTTTATGTTTTTTCCTCTTAAATGTAGTCAGCCATGAAATGGTTAACCTGGTGGGCATATTTTTTCTTTTAATTAATTGCAGTAAAGCCAATCAGCTTTTTCTCTGTGTTTTAAATTTGAGTGTAAGGCACAGCACTAACAGGCTCTGATTACGGCTAGACAGCCTAAACGCCCTAGTGCTGCGCCCGCTATGTACATGTTTTGGAGCTTCCTTTTTATATTTTTAAAACATATTGAATAAAGTTTTGCTTTTTATGCATATTGAAGCAGTGGATTGTTGCTTTCTACTGTAATATCTGCTGAGAATCTTTGTGACTATTAGCGTATATAGGCGCATCAAGTCATAAAATATTGTTTGTAAATATATTTGTCCTCAAAGGCTATCAGGGACAACCACCCGCTAAAGAGTTGATGAATGAGATAATTCAATTGAAAAATGTATATTTCAACCAATTTTATTTTAGTTGCAACAAATAAAACACATAGTACCATTTTATATGCAGATATTTTATTACTTAAAAGCAATATAAATTTAAAGAACCATTAAATACAGTAGAATGACATATTTAACAAATACATAATAAAAATAACATGCAAAAGTACTTATGAATTTCAAGTGTGTAGTAGATTTTCTTTGACAAATTTCAAGTTAGCGCCATTTTTCTTCCCCTTGCATCATGTGACAGGCATCAGCCAATCACAAAATGCATATATGTCTACTCTTGTACATGCTCAGTGGGAGCATAAAAAAAGACTGTGCACATTCCAATAATAGAAGTCAATTAGAAAGTTGTTTAACATTTCATTCTCTATCTGAATCATGAAAGTTTAATTTTGCCTCTAATTTTTCTTTAACTGACATGATAAAAATAATTGCTATATATTTAATGCACAACCCTTTTATGTGTCATACAAAAAGAAATAGGATTTAAAACGTTTCTTCATTTACTATTTCTAGCATTAATGGAAAAATGAATAACTGGATTAATTACAACATATAATTATAAAGGTATATAACTCCCAGTGGCAAACAAATTATTGTTCTGGACAGGCTAGTATGTACTGTACACAACATCTTAGTCACAGCTAGTTTCCTAATTTGTATTTAGAAAGCAAAGGAAAGAAAGTTTGTTTCCAAAGCAGATATAATTAGATGATATATGCTAGTTCTTTCAGCAGAGCTTGCCTTTTTAATACAACATTCATTTTCTATTGCAAGTGTGGGTAATAAATAATCTATATTTCTGTATGTTTTCTCATAATGAATTGTAGCAAATCATAGATGTAATTAAGCTAAGCAGCTATAAGATCCCTTTGGTTGTATATCATAGTGTACAAATAATACACTTAGGGCTAGATTACGAATGGAGCTGTAGTTTGCGCTCCCGCTTGCGCATTAACTTTGTAGGCGGAGGCTTTTTGAGCTTTTTGGATAACGCGCGTATTAGAAGTTGAAAGCAAAATTATTTCGCTCGCTTGCTATCCAGACGCACACAACATGCCAAACTTCAGATATTGCGACCGTGTTAACGTATTCCCCTATAGACTTCAATGATGCATAAAAAGTGTGTGTGGGGGGGGGGGGGGGGAAATAACACCCTTACTTGCTCGCAAACCTGATCACATTTACCCAAGAGCTCTAACCTGACATGAAATATGACTATTTCACATTACAATGTTCTTCTCATAGAAGAATATGTTCTATTTATTTTTATATATATATATATATATATATATATATATATATATACACAGTATATATATATATATATATATATATATATATATATATATTATATAAAGAAAAAAGGGGGGACAGAAAAAGTCAAGATAAGAATCAAGTAAACCTTAGCCAGCACAAACCTTTACTTTGCTATTAGAATCTAAGACTAAAGGCACTATGTGTGCTGAAAGCCGTCTCCCAAGTGGCAGGCTATTTTCCCATAGATATACAGTACTGTCTACAATCAACACTTATAAAGGTGCATAAAAAAATTTTAAACAGTAAATTTAATACATATATAATGTTAGAATCAATAAAATTAGTGCCTATATCTAATAAAAAACATATATAAACACCAATGGCCATTGGATACTTAATAAGCAAATGTTGGATATGGATAATAAGAGATCTCTGAAATTATGGGTTAAGTGTCATCCATATGAATGTGCTTCCATTGCAATCAATAATCTAGCCAAAGGCCAATATAGGGAGAAAATCCAAATCAGAGTTTCTTAATAACCCGTTACAAACCGTCCATCTGATGATTGTAATATCTCCCAGTTAGAATGTGCTTGTCATTGTTTCCAATAGTGTATGCCTGTGTTGTTATGCATTAGGTTAATATACTGGTAGTGCAAAATAAGATGGTTCATATACAGCCAACAGCAAAGCGTTAGTGTGAGCCAAAGCAGTTCATGCATATAAAGCAACAACAGAAGCAGGACAGTGTATCATAGCACATTCAATAATTCAACCTGGGCAGTAAAAGCATGTAGAGCAGTATTTGCAAACAAGAAAAATATCCATCCAAAGTAATTGGTCATTTAATGGTAAGTATGTTCGTGTCCAGTTTATTCAGTTCGTCAGGGTACTACCTACTGAGGGTATCACCCTTGCCTAAGGGACCCTTGCGTATGTGATATCATGGACATAATTAATGATCTTACCCATCTTCAAAGCGGCCTGTGACCGCTGCCGTATTTTTCGTACCTGACCTTCCAACTTGCTATGGCTTATTAATGTGTTGTGCTGTGCCCGCCCTTGATCCTGGGTCTTGAATGTGACTCACAAGTAATGCAGTTCAGCTGGAGGTAAAAACGGTTACTCGTACTCTTGGCCTTCCACGGTGTACTGGAACGTTCTCGGTTGACCTAATGTGAAAAATGAATGTAGTTACGCAACACGTGTTTTGCCGCTCTACATGCTTTTACTGCCCAGTCTGAATTTTTGAATGTGCTATGATACACTGTCCTGCTGCTGTTGTTGCTTTATATGCATGAACTGCTTTGGCTCACACTAACGCTTTGCTGTTGGCTGTATATGAACTGGCTTATTTTGCACTACCAGTATATTATCCTTATGCAAAATAAGACAGGCATACACTATTGGAAACTATGACAAGCGCAGTCTAACTGGGAGATATTAAAATCGTCTTTACAGATGGACGGGACGGTTTCTAACGGGTTATTAAGAGACTCTCATTTGGATTTTCTCCATATATTGGCCTTTGACTAGATCATTGATTGCAATGGAAGCACATTCATATGGATGACACTTAACCCATAATTATAGACATCTCTTATTATCCAACATTTGCTTATTAAGTATCCAATGGCCATTGGTGTTTATATATGTTTTTTTATTAGATATAGGCACTAATTTTATTGATTCTAACATTATATATGTAATAAATGTACTGTTTAAAAAATTGTTTATGCACCTTTATAAGTGTTGATTGTAGACAGTACTGTATATCTATGGGAAAATAGCCTGCCACTTGGGAGACGGCTTTCAGCACACATAGTGCCTAGTTTTAGATTCTATTATCAAAGTAAAGGGTTGTTCTGGTGAAGGCATACTTGATTCTTATCTCGACTTTTTCTGTCCCCCCCTTTTTTTCTTTATATAATCTACATTTATTTTATGCCTCCTTGCACCCCTGGATATAATATATTTAATTATCCAGGGTGTCCCATAGAGTTACTGATAGATTAGGTCAGCTGGTACACCGCCAGTTGTATAATATATATATATATATATATATATATATATATATATTTGGTAAACTATATATCTATGTCAATGTAAAGTTGGGAAACAAATTACACGTGGAACCCCACTAATAAATCAACAACTAACATGGAAAGTAAATTCCTCTATCAAGTGGTGGGTGGTGCTCAATGCCTAATATTTAATAGTTCAAAAAGAGAAAAAGAGGCACATACAGAGCACTCTAATAGAGCTAATCATAAGGAGGAGTCCTCTTCAGGATAAACTTAAATCATAACCTTTAATGGATTATATGGATAAAAAATGAAAAGTGTAACACATACACACAGTAAGACTTAGATTAAAAAGCTAATCAGCTGTAGAGTCCCAGAGTCTAGAGATATCTATAAGTACTGCGGGCAGATAATAAACTAATTCAATAGTGACCAAGCAAATGCTTAAGGAAAAGGCACAAGTGTAAACGCTGCAGAAAAATTAACTAAAAAGAAGACTTTGTCCTCACCACAATTGAACTAATAAGTATGAGCGTAACACAAGTGGAAATCCTATGAGCCTAAAATGTAAATTAAACGAAAAGACCAGACAGGGAGATTCAGATAACATGCCTGATGCGCATTCTGCCAAAACGGCTTTTTCAAAGGCGAACCTGATTCAGACTCACCTCCCTGCTTAAATAACATATCAAGCACCAATCAAATCGACAAATCACCACACACCCTCATTAGGAGCCTATCATATGACTGACAGGATCCGATTGAACTAGGTCCAACCACATGATCATTTCATGTTTGTCAAGGGCCTGACAATATCCTTATAGAATATAACGGCAAGTGTAATGCCACTAACAAATAAAAAAAATATTAAATTATGTAATCAGTGTATATTACTGCAGAGCAACTATATTAGTAAGCATATTAATAATAGCAAATACATTGAAGCATATATAATTCTAATTAAATACATCAGAGCCCATTGTCAAGAGACTGTTACATAATTACGCATACCGTTATCAATTGTAGAAATCAGCAATGTTATAAACTATTCCTGTTACTGTCACATCATGTTACAAATCGACTGTAAAATTATGTGACAATAACAGGAATCAGTGCTTGATATGTGATTTAAGCAGGGAGGTGAGTCTGAATCAGGTTCACCTTTGAAAAAGCCGTTTTGGCAAAATGCGCATCAGGCATGTTATCTGAGTCCCCTGTCTGGTCTATTCGTTTAATAACATGTTGGGCTCATAGCTGCTTGACCCAGGATTTACACTTGTGTTACGCTCATACTTATTAGTTAAATTGTGGTGAGGATGAAGTCCTCTTTGTAGTTAATTTTTCTGCAGCGTTTGCACTTGTGGCTTTTCCTTAAGCATTTGCTTGGTCACTATTGAATTAGTTTATTATCTGCCCGCAGTATTTATATTTATCTCCAGATTCTGGGACTCTCTCTCTATCTCTCTCTCTCTATCTCTCTCTCTCTATCTCTCTCTCTATCTCTCTCTCTCTCTCTCTCTCTATATATATATATATATATATATATATATAAAATTAGAAATAGGTATAGATATATACAGATATCAATAAGAATATATACAGTATCTCACAAAAGTGAGTACACCCCCTCACAGTTTTGTAAATATTTTATTATATCTTTTCATGTGACAACACTGAAGAAATGACACTTTGCTACAATGTAAAGTAGTGAGTGTACAGCCTGTATAACAGTGTAAATTTGCTGTCCCCTCAAAATAACTCAACACATAGCCATTAATGTCTAACCCATTGGCAACAAAAGTGAGTACACCCATAAATGTTAATGTTCAAATTGTGTCCAATTAGCTATTTATCCTCCCCGGTGTCATGTGACTCGTTAGTGTTACAAGGTGTGGAGCAGGTGGGAGCAGGTGTGTTAAATGGGGAGCAGGTGTGTTAAATTTGGTGTTATCGCTCTAACACTCTCTCATACTGGTCACTGGAAGTTCAACATGGCACCTCATGGTAAAGAACTCTCTGGGGATCTGAAAAAAAAAGAATTGTTGCTCTACATAAAGATGGCCTAGGCTATAAGAAGATTGCCAAGACCCTGAAACTGAGCTGCAGCATGGTGGGCAAGACCATACAGCGGTTTCACAGGACAGGTTCCACTCAGAACAGGCCTCACCATGGTTGACCAAAAAAGTTGAGTGCACATGCTCAGCTTCATATCCAGAGGTTGTTTTTGGGAAATAGACGTATGAGTGCTGCCAACATTGCTGCAGAGGTTGAAGGGGTGAGGGGTCAGCTTGTCAGTGCTCAGACCATACGCTGCACACTGCATCAAATTAGTCTGCATAGCTGTCGTCCCAGAAGCAAGCCTTTTTCTAAAGATGATGCACAAGAAAGCCCAAAAACAGTTTGCTGAAGACAAGCAGACTAAGGATATAGATTACTGGAACCACATCCTGTGGTCCGATGAGACCAAGATAAACTTATTTGGTTCAGATGGTTTCAAGCGTGTGTGGTGGCACCCAGGTGAGGAGTACAAAGACAAGTGTGTCTTGCCTACAGTCAAGCATGGTGCTGGGAGTGTCATGGTCTTGGCCTGCATGAGTGCTGCTAGCACTGGGGAGCTACAGTTCATTGAGGGAACCATGAATGCCAACATGTACTGTGACTTACTGAAGCAGAGCTTCAGAGACTGGGCCGCAGGGCAGTATTCCAACATGATAACGACCCCAAACACACCCTTAAGATGACCACTGCCTTGCTAAGGAAGCTGAAGTTAAAGGTGATGGACTGGCCCAGCATGTCTCCAGACCTAAACCCTAATGAGAATCTGTGGGGCATCCTAAAATGGAAGGTGGGGGAGCACAAGGTCTCTAACATCCACCAGCTCTGTGATGTTGTCATGGAGGAGTGGAAGAGGACTCTAGTGGCAATCTGTGAAGCTCCGGTGAACTCCATGCCCAAAAGGGTTAAGGCAGTGCTGGAAAATAATGGTGGCCACACAAAATATTGACACTTTGGGCCCAATTTAAACATTTCCACTTAGGGGTGTACTCACTTTTGTTGCCAACAGTTTAGACATTAATGGCTGTGTGTTGAGTTATTTTGAGGGGACAGCAAATTTACACTGTTATACAGACTGTACACTCACTACTTTACATTGTAGCAAAGTGTCACTTCTTCAGTGTTGTCACATGAAAAGATATAATAAAATATTTACAAAAATGTGAGGGGTGTACTCACTTTTGTGAGATACTGTATATACGTAGAAATACTTAGTACATAGTATTTATGCTGGTTATATTATAGGGGAATGACTGCTCGCTTGGTCTTTGCCTTCATCAAAGTAAACAGTGAGTCTCGTGATTCACTGTTTATTTGGATGAGGTAGCCAGAGACTTAGAGCAGCACAATTGATCACAGATATCGGTAGCACACGTGTAAATGTCATTGAAGAAACTGATTTCCACCCACATTGTTTTGTCAAGCTAGTCCATGACGTGTGGAGCGAACCTGCCCACTCTACACATCACTTCAGTGTACAACGAACATGTAAAAAGGGCAGAGAAAAAAACACATATGGAACTAATGTAAATATTGAAATAATTTAAGAAATATTTTTTACTTGCAAAAAACAACAATGAGATTAAGCTAAACATATGATTCTTTAATATATACATTAAGTATATTCAGTAAAGTTTACAATCACTTTAAAGACCTTTGCAGCTCTTTCTTTTTTTTTTTTTTTTTTTTTAGATTTTTGAAACTTTTATTTCAGAGAGAAAAAGTATTGTAATACAATTGTTTAGGAGACGCAGCTCCTGTACTTCACATAAGCAAATACAAAGAATTTCCATTATTAAAATGATACAACCAGTTACCTTCACTGATACTTCTATCTAACCAGAAATAACTTCTTGTGTGTTTACATATTTAACTACCGAACTATCAATTATACCTCCTATCCATGTTAATGACTCAGCTCTTAATGCGAACACAAATACCTTGTCTATAAGAGTCATTATAAATCTATACCAACTTCAAAACCCTCTTATCTGTTCAGTATGTGTCTTCTATAAATGTGGCGGTTGGCGAGAGATTCCACTTTCGAAAACTAAGATTTATTAGATGATACAGAGAATACATTCAATTGCTAACCCTATTCCCCAGAGCCTAAACTCCCAATCCCTCAAAAGTTTCAAGGATTAGTCTGCTTAGCCTTGATCTGAGGAGGATGGGAAAAAGGGAGGGGGAAAAAAAAAAAAAACTATAAGTAAGATGGCATCAGTACTATATTCCTGGGGGAAGAGATATATCAGTCTCTTTCAAAAGCTATTAATCAAACCATGCTCTAGGTAAGAGACCCAGCTCTATTTGGCGTTGTACCCACGCTGAGGGCTTAAATTGATTCACCACTTGTCTCTGCATCTCTAAGGGGAGTGAATAGATATATCTCTTCCATTTACTGAAAAATCTGGTGATCATTTTTGGATTATTGACTTTTACCTGACACTGTTCCATCACCATTTGATGTTGCACTTCATTTAAGAAGTCTGTAAACTTAGGTGATTTGTGGCTTTTCCATTTTTTTAATATTATGTTACGAGCCGTCAGGATTAATAAATTCATAAATCTATTATTAGGTATAACAGGCGAAAGTTTGCATAAAAATATTATTTGGTGTGGATTAATTTTGAATTTTATCCCCATTAATTTACCTATCCAGAAATCTATCTTTTGCCAAAAGTGAAATATTTTAGGGCACTCCCAAAAGCAATGGAAGAAGTCTGTCTGTTCTTTACAGCATTTGGGGCAATTCCTTTTCTCAGGACTCCATTTTGCCAATCTAATAGGCGTTAAATATTTAATAATATATATTTAATAATTTCATATGGGATTCCTTCCACGAGTGCATGCAAGTCGCCCCAGCTGCAAGAGTAATACTCTGTGTGAAGGTCTCGCTCTCAACCTCCACTTTTTCTTTAGCCCATTTTGATGATATTTCAATTATATTTTTCTGACCCAGAAATTTCATAATTACGCCGTAAATTATGGAAATAGAGTTCACCCCTTCACTATATTGTGTAATAACATTCTGCAAGTATTTACTGTCAATCTCCACACCAGTTTCCTGCCTTAGATTCTCTACCCAATGCCTAGTTTGTAAGTAAGCAAAGAAAATAGACCTTGGAATACCAAACTGCTGTACTATAGTTTCAAAAGAATGGAGCCGCAAATTGCTCTCATCACATAACTGAATCACATATTTCGCTTCGATGGATTATGAGCTGCTGGGAAACTAGGATTGCCACATAAAGATAAAAATTCTGATTTTCGGAAATCAATTCCCAGTTCCTTACATACTTTCTGCCAAGCCTGTACAATATACTTAAAGGTGTGGAGATAATTAATTGGATCTGGAAGCTTACTTGCTGGGTGGTGAAGAATCGCCTTAAGATTAAACGGCTTTATCACTATTGACTCCATATCATAAAACGTAACCAGATTTTTTTCGGTAATCTATTCCAGAGCAAATTTCACTACTGCTGCATAGTTATAAAATTTTAAGTTGGGACAAGCCATTCCACCAAAAGCTTTAGGTAATGTTAACTTATAAAGTGATATACGTGGTTTCTTACCTTGCCAAATAAATTGATTAAAAGATCTATTGAGGAGAGCATAGTCTTTTTTATATAGCAAGAGGGGGAGATTCTGTAAGAAATATAAAATTTTAGGAAGTAGAATTACTTTAATTAACATTATTCGGGCCGTAAGCGAAAGGGGGAGATTATTCCAACTCCGTAATTTAGACAGTAGTCCCTTAATACATTGTTTAAAATTAAGCTCGTACCAGCGCTTGGGATCCCTGGTTAACCTGATTCCTAGGTATGTGATCTGTAGCTATTCTATAAATGGATGCCGGCTCTGCCCTAAAGGTTTACGGATCCACATAATCTCAGATTTTTCATAGTTTATTTTATATCCTGAGAAGGAGCTAAACAAATTAAATATTTCCAGAAGGCGGGGAATGGAGTCCTGTGTATTGCTAAGAAAGAGAAGGAGGTCATCTGCGTATAACGAAAGAACTAATTTATGATTTCCTACCTGAATACCATGTAGTTCCTTCCTTAAATAGCTTTTCCAAGTTTTAACTTTTTAATAGAGTTAATGACTTCTTCCAGAGAAATAGGATCATTCAGTCTTTGCAGATCCTCTCTCGCAATTTGAGGCATTGTGAACCCTTGCCAGAATTGTTGTTTTGACGATATATCTATCTGTTTTGCTGCATATAGTTCTTGAAAAGTCTGAAAAAAAGCTTCTCTAATTCCTGCAGAATCAGTCACCCTAGTGTTCCTAAATTTAACTGCAGTGATAACATTCTTCTGTTGTCTGATCTTAACAATTCTAGCTAGGTATTTAGCTGACGTACTTTGAGCCCCTGAATGTATGGCCTTCAATTTAAGTTCTTCTGATATCGAATTTTGTTTCAGGAAAAGATCATAAAGCGCTTTGCTTTCCTTGTATTTGAGCCACTGCTCTGCCAAAGGATTACTTAAATATTTCCGATAGTTATTGCTTAAGGTATTCGCGAGTTGCTCCGCCCTTTTCCCCCAAATTATTCGCATCCTGGCCAAGTATGCCTTAATCTCTCCTCTGAAAACCGCCTTCGCAGTTTCCCAGAGAATTTCTGGTCTATTTATATAATCTTCATTCTCGGCCCAAAATTGAAACCATCTGTTCTTAACCCATTTTTTAAAATGAAGATTATGGTACAAAAATTGGGGGAAGTACATCCTAGTATTTTTCAACCTGCTCTTATCGCTTATTCCAATTTCTAGTGTGATAGTAGTGTGGTCAGAAACCACGATCTCACCAATGTCTGCCTGAATTTCCATTCTAGCCATATGCTTAGAGATGAAAAAATAATCTATTCTAGAAAAGGAAGAGTGGGCGCGTGAAACACACGTATATTCGCGACGATCTGGGTTTTGTCCCGCCACACATCGTATAGAGCTAACTTCTTCCTAAACATTTGGAGGATATCAGCTTCCCTGGCCTTTCTCGGCAAGAATCTGGTCTTAGATCTGTCTAAAATATGAGAAAAAGCCATATTGAAGTCTCCTACAACCACTAAATTTTTCCCAGTATGCATAAATAATTTTAAACTTATGTCTTCCCAGAATCTTTTATCTATCAGATTGGGACCATATATATCTGAACCTGTGTTACTGCTCTATCTTCTAGATCTGAGACTCTCGATTCAACCTCGTTCATACGAGTTGCAAACTGCTTTATTTCATTAGTAACTGTTGCCATTTCTTGTTTTAAAACTTCAAATTGTGGCATGACTAACTCAGAAATCTGTTGGATTAATGAGGTATTGTCTAAAGAGCTCACAGCTATTTCATTCTGACTTTGCGTGTCTGAACTGCTTTCACTGGGCTTGGATTTTTTATCTTTAGTTTTAGGTGGCATGCTGGGTGAAGAGGGTTTAGAATGTGATATATATCTTTCCATATATTCGGTGGAAAAGTGAATCGTGACTACTGCAAAATCTGGCTAAGAACTTAGTCCTAACCGAGTTTATTAGTGCTAAGGATACCGCAGCACCTTTAATTAAAGGCTAATACCTACAAAAGAAAAAGAGCTTAAAAATGGGTGCAACTCAACCAGCAATATCAGACCAGCCTTAAAACCCGCTGGAATAGATTAGACACAGTGAATGTGTTGTGATGTGTCTACATATAAATAAACAGTGAATCAAAAAATCATGGTGTGCATAATTCAATACAGAGCCATCATGAATAAGCAAAACATCACACAATACATATATTAAACACAATATCCATAAAAAGGAAATTCAAAAAGTGAAGTAGGGAAAAAAGAGAAAGAAGAAAAAAAAAAAAAAAAGGGGAGGGTTAAAAAGATGGGGGGGGGAAAAGAGAAGATAGAGAAGTAAAAGAAAAAACAAACATAAACAGAAAAGTGATCACTTTACAAAAAAAGGAGAAAAGGCAAAAACAAGAAAAAAAATGGTGGGCATACCACACAGAAACTATTCAATATTAACTCAAAATACTTGTTTCCAATGCAGCTCAGTCACAGTACAATTCAAGTCTGAACCACTTTATGTATCAGAGTTAATAAAATTAAGGGGTAAAGACCTTGCTAGCTGGCAACCTGTTTCCTATCGATTCCTTTTTATCAGTTACCAATGATACTCAGTATAATCATCATGGTATGCAAAATAGATCTTTGTGTGTAACTTGATAGGGAGAGGGGTAAAACTATATAGATGCAACACTTAAATTCCCACTTTCCTGTCTCTTTATTTTGTATACTGTGGGTAATGACCTTTTCTACCCTTTCCTCACCAAACCTCTTTCCCTCTTTAAAGAGGGATGTTCAGCTTTAAAATTATAATGTGAGGAGAGGTGCCACGGGGGATATATTTACTAGTTTATATTACCCAATAACATTTCAGGATAGTTTCCTAAAGGAAGATCTTATGTTTAAACCCTTTGCTAACTGCTAAGCCTATATGCGCTTAACCAACGTTGCTAACCACACTTAATATGTAAAATAACTTTATCAATTACACATATTGGCCTCAGTTGAATCAGGTGATAGTATTAACATATATTGGCATATTCAGTATATCCTTACACCAAAGATTATGCTGGTCTAAAGTTATAACCAGGTTTCCCTTTTATAGGTTGGATATCACAATTCCTATAACAATCAAGAATTAGAGGATTGTTCAACAAGAAAGTTCCTTTAACAGTTCTATTCCTTTTGGAGTCTAGGTATATTTTCTGAAAAAAAAGAGCAGTTTATATATTATGCCCAGATTATGTATGAGATGACATTTCTTGATATAACTTTATGCAAAAAGTACGTGCCCCAGACTCCTTAAATGGGCACAAACAACAGCTTTTCTATGTTGAGGGCAAAAGTTATTATTTTCATAATGTCTCCACTTAATTTTCTCAGAGTCCCCGCTGAAATTAATTTACTAGGCCGAGTTAGAACATGACTGGGAGCGAGGGCAGGCCTGTTTTAACTCCAATTAAGGAGCAATTGTGTCTCTCCAGTCCAAAGACTCCTGTCTTTTGCAGCGTTTAAATACTACTTGATATAATCTGGTGTAGTCTTACCGGACCGAGCAGTACAGATCTTGCCCCAGCAACCGGGATCGCTCCGTTGTCCCCGATGTCTGCTCACCAGCTACTTGGACTGATTCCACCGGTAGTTCCGGCGCGCAGGTACGCACTTCCTGTGCGATGTGGTCACCATGATGGGGCCAACCAAGCTGCAGGATTCAGAGGATGATTGCCAGGCGCGGCAGAATGGAAAGGGCCGCAGCTCCCGGACACCTCCGTGAATGCCGCCTCAGCCACCGCCAACTGGACTCCACTCCTCTCCTGGGCCCTCAGATAGGTATACTCCGAACCGGTTTCTTTGGGTATTAAAGTATGCTGTAGTTGTGCTGGTTGCAAGAACGCCTTCCAGGCGTCGTGACTCTGCGCCAGAGTCAATCTGCAGGAATTTTTGTCGGCCTCTGCTGTGTGGTTTCCAAGCCAGGTGTATCTCACTGGCCAAGGAACAAACGCAGGTGGGGTTTGATCAAACTTGCCCTTCACATCAGAGCACAGTGCTAGCACGCAGCCTGCTGCTAGCTCCTCCCCTTCCGACCTACATACATGCCCTGCAGCTCTTTCTTTATGCAATTTTTTTTATAATTTTTATTAGACAGTGTTATGTGTAACTGTACTTTTAAATGTTCTATGTGATGAATGTTGGAATGTGAAGTATTTATAGTACATATATATATATATATATATATATATATATATATATATATATACATACATACAGAGAGACAGACAGAGAGAGAGAGAGAGAAAGAGAAAAGAGAAAGATTATTATATATAGGTATAGATATAAAGTACTGTGCAAAAGTCTTAGGCCATCATACATACATATAGATATTTAAACATGTATATGTATGTATCTCTATGTTAAAGCCCGTTGCCTGCCTTTTTTTCTTGCACTTGAGACCTCATGTCTTTGAGCCCTTTTAACTTTTTTTGTGTGCAATTTAATTTTGAGTGTAGTAACGGTACTGTATAATGTATTTTTGATGTTTTTTGTGCAACTTTTTAGTTGAGCATAACAGTTAACCAGTGCTCGAAAGTCATGCTATTCTGACGTGCGTTACATGCAATTGTGCTCATGCGAACGCATTTACTTTCAACTTGTAATAAGCGCACTACTTCCAACCTGTGTAAAGAACCCCGATAAACCCCTTTTTCCTCACATGCAAGGATGCAAAATGCACTAAAAAGCCTTACCAGGTTTTACTTACTTAAACTGTAAAATATAATTGATTACTATTTAGAACTTGATTTCAACATGACTCTAGTTAGGTCTAACATAATAAAAATAAAATGTGCAAACAAAAAACACACACAAATAGTGATGATAATAATACAGACCAATATGCAGGAAAATAACCAAAGTGAAAAGAGTCTTTAATGGAAACAGTCCCACAAATACAAATAGTTCCAACGATGTTGCTCAAAAGGAAGAGAAAGAAACACATAGCATAAAACTGTGTAAATATTCAGTCCTCAGATGGAAGGCAGACCCAGAATACTGACATTAGTTAGAGCTTCAACAGCTTAAAGGACCAGCCAACACAGTAGATTTGCATAATCAACAAATGCAAGATAACAAGACAATGCAATAGCACTTAGTCTGAACTTCAAATGAGTAGTAGATTTTTTTTCTGACAATTTTAAAAAAGTTATGTCTTTTTCAACTCCCCCTGTACCATGTGACAACCATCAGCCAAACAAAAATGCATACACGTAGCATGTGACAGCCATCAGCCATTCACAAATGCATACACACTTATTTTTGCACATGCTCAGTAGGAGCTGGTGACTCAAAAAGTTTAAATATAAAAAGACTATGCACATTTTGTTAATGAAAGTAAATTGGAAAGTTATTTAAAATAGCATGCTCTATCTGAATAATAAAAGTTTAATTTTGATTAAGTGTCCCTTTAAGATAATTAGTTCTATTGTGCAGACCCCAGGCAGACTGGATACAGACAATCACAAATGCTTAAAGCAAATGTACAATTTATTAAAAACAAAAGCCAAAGTTATTTTAGATCACTAAGGGTAACAGGTACAAACATGCAAGGATACCTTGCGTGTGATAGTCTGTTGTTACAGACCGCATAAAGCTTCACTTCGTATATGTAGTCTCTCTGTACTGTACAAAGTACCCCTCCTTGTGTCCAATTTGAACTCCAAATGTCTCCAACGATCATTTCACCAACTGCTGTTAGCTTTTTCAAGGATAGATAGACAAATAAATAGTTGCACAGATAAATAGACAGAGAGACAAACATTTAGATAGATACATACATACACTTGTTTAATACGTGAGAAATTATTTTTTATTAAAAATGTAAACAATTTTACCCCAGTTAATTACACTTACACTTATTTATTATTATTGTAAATAAATTCAATTAAGCTGTATTGCTCTGTACATTACAATGGGACATTTAATTTATATAGTTGAAAAGTAATGAAAAAAATCAATATCACTTGAAATAATTATTTGGAATCAAGAAGGGGCACCAGCGCTAAAAAACTGTAACACTTCGTATTTCTTAGTTTAGGTTCTGTATAGGTCACTGTTAAGTGTACGCGTGCTGCCTATGATGCAGTGTACCCTTGTCACTGTAAGTAATAAATAATAAAAAGAGAAAATCAAATGGTGGCGCACAGCTGATTACTATTGGTGTATATGTTGAAGTATTATCAATATATTGTTGGTTGGTATGTCATAGAAATAAAGTACATATGTCCATCAGATAGGTTCGTAGCCCAAGTTATTTCTTATAATTTGACAGTTTTTTTATCCTTCTAAGGTAAGTAAGATGTGCTTACCAGAAAGTACCTCAATCCTATGAGGTAAGATGTCAGCTTTTTTTGAGGTTTACAGATGGTTCTTGGACTCTTGTCGAGAGGTAAAACTTTTTTTCTTTTTCTTTTCTTTTAAATGGGAAATCCTGCACTTCCCGTAGTATGCCTTTAATGGAAATCCTGGACTCTCTTGTAAAGATGTTTCTGCTGGATGTTGTTTGACGAACAGTAATGGAGACTCCTGGACTCTTTTTCTTTTCTCTATGGTGGTGAGGATCTTTATCTCGGTGTTGTGGATCAACCTCCTCTATCAGTTCACCTGGTGAACTGAACTTGTGAGATCATTGGGATCTAGTCTGGTTAGAGTTGTGAGGACTTTCTGTGCACTATAAAGAGGGCCACAGCGTTGGTATTCGCCTGATAGAGGAGGTTGATCCACAACACCGAGGTAAAGATCCTCACCACCATAGAGAAAAGAAAAAGAGTCCAGGAGTCTCCATTACTGTTCGTCAAACAACATCCAGCAGAAACATCTTTACAAGAGAGTCCAGGATTTCCATTAAAGGCATACTACGGGAAGTGCAGGATTTCCCATTTAAAAGAAAAGAAAAAGAAAAAAATTTTTACCTCTCGACAAGAGTCCAAGAACCATCTGTAAACCTCAAAAAAAGCTGACATCTTACCTCATAGGATTGAGGTACTTTCTGGTAAGCACATCTTACTTACCTTAGAAGGATAAAAAACTGTAAAATTATAAGAAATAACTTGGGCTACGAACCTATCTGATGGACATATGTACTTTATTTCTATGACATACCAACCAACAATATATTGATAATACTTCAACATATACACCAATAGTAATCAGCTGTGCGCCACCATTTGATTTTCTCTTTTTATTATTTATCACTTGAAATAAGTTGATATTAGTTGTTAATTGTAAACTTTTATTGGTGATATGTAGCAGATATACATATTAGGGATGGGCGAATGTGCAAATTTTCGAATTTCGAATGTAGAACGAATGTTATTACCGAAATTCGAATTCTAAATTCGAATGTCGATAAGAACGAATATTCTTAAAAATTCGAAAATCGAATGTTATTTACAGTTTTCGAATGTCACTTTCGAATTCGAATGTTTATAATTATATCGAATGTCCACATTCGAAATTCGAATTTTTCGAATTCGAATATAAATTCGAATTTTTCGAATTTGAATATAAATTCGAATTTTTCGAATTCGAATATAAATTCGAATTTTTCGAATTCGAATATTGCATAATTCGAATATTACATTTAAAAGCATTAGAAATACTATTACAATCTAAATTCGAATTTTTCGAATTCGAATACACGTATTGCATAATTCGAATATTACATTTAAAGAAAAAGCATTAGAAATACTATTACAACCTAAATTCGAATTTTTCGAATTCGAATACACGTATTGCATAATTCGAATATTACATTTAAAGAAAAAGCATTAGAAATACTATTACAATCTAAATTCGAATTTTTCGAATTCGAATATTGCATAATTCGAATATTACATTTAAAGAAAAAGCATTAGAAATACTATTACAACCTAAATTCGAATTTTTCGAATTCGAATACACGTATTGCATAATTCGAATATTACATTTAAAGAAAAAGCATTAGAAATACTATTACAATCTAAATTCGAATTTTTCGAATTCGAATATTGCATAATTCGAATATTACATTTAAAGAAAAAGCATTAGAAATACTATTACAATCTAAATTCGAATTTTTTCGAATTCGAATATTGCATAATTCGAATATTACATTTAAAGAAATAGCATTAGAAATACTATTACAATCTAAATTCGAATTTTTCGAATTCGAATACACGTATTGCATAATTCGAATATTACATTTAAAGAAAAAGCATTAGAAATACTATTACAATCTAAATTCGAATTTTTCGAATTCGAATACACGTATTGCATAATTCGAATATTACATTTAAAGAAAAAGCATTAGAAATACTATTACAATCTAAATTCGAATTTTTCGAATTCGAATATTGCATAATTCGAATATTACATTTAAAGAAAAAGCATTAGAAATACTATTACAATCTAAATTCGAATTTTTCGAATTCGAATATTGCATAATTCGAATATTACATTTAAAGAAAAAGCATTAGAAATACTATTACAATCTAAATTCGAATTTTTCGAATTCGAATATTTTCGAATGTAATCGTAAAATTCGAAACCGAATATTCGAAAATCGAATGTTAGAATGTTATGTAAACATTCGAAATTCGATTCGAACGAACGAATGTGTTAAAATTCGTGCCGTTTTTCGAATGTTGCGAAACATTCGCCCATCCCTAATACATATATGCAATTTACATTATTATGAATCATACGATAATATAAATATATTTTACATCGATAAAGTGCAGTCATAAACAATAAGATATATATTTATTTACCTTGTTTTTATACATTTAGGCTTTTATTTTTTTAATAAAAATCCGCTGCATCACAAGAACTGTTCCTTGGCTTGATTCCAGGTAAACAACAAATAGGATAGTAACATGCGATTCAGTGCCAGATTACAAGTGGATCGGTATTTAAGGTTCTGACTTGTGCGCTAACTCTGCTAGAAGTAAGCTTTTCCGCAATCACCAGGTAGCACTCGTATTACAAGTTGAAAGTAAAAGGTTTTCACTTGCACGCTATCCTGCCCGCATTAACGTATTCCTCCATGTAAGTCAATTGAGCGAAAAAAGTGAAAAAAAAACTAACACCCTACTCGAGCACATACCCGGTTGCATATTCTCAAGTGTACTAAACCTACATGAAAATATGAATATCTCACATTCCAATGTTCTTCACATAGCAGAATATGTGCTGTTTATTCATAATTACTTATTTCTACATATATCTGATGGTATTTTGGTACAATTTATATCTATAACTATATATTTAGATGAATATCTATTTAAAATATAAAGAACACATTCTCCTATGTGCAGAACATTGGAATGTGAAATATTTACAGTAAATACACAGTATAACACTTTATTAAATATGAATATTGCATAAATATGATTTTTCATGTTTTAATTTACTTTACTGCAAAGGGTTCATACATACATACATTTGTATTTATGTGTTTATATGTGTATATATGTCTGTAAATACAAATATACACATTTAAAAACATAAATACATATTTACTCACATATAAACACACACACATATATATATATATATATACTGTATAAACATATGTGTGTAAAGAAAAAGCACCAGTGCTAAAACTCAAGTGTTGGTATTTGTATATGCCCTTCTATGGGTGTATTTGTGTTCAGAAAACTTAGGTACCTATACGGAGGGGATATATCAGTGTTTGTTCTAATACCAAGTTAAACAATAAATGTGTCTGTATGATGTACACAGAACTCAAGAATAGTAATTCCCTTCCAAAAAATGGAAAAAGTAACTAAAAGTTATATATATAGCGTGCTGCCTAAATATTGACACAGTGTACCCCTGTCACTGTAAGAGATAAGGTAGAAAGAGAATTCAAAAATGGGAAATAGGCGCTCAGCTAAGTAGTTTCATTCTGAAATATGAATATTTTCCTTTCAAATCCAAACAGTTTTTAGATAGTATTTTTGGATAATAGTCTTATATAGATGAAATGATTTTCTTTTGTTTGCTACTTCTTAGTGTAATATAATGAAGTAAGTAGTTCCTGCTTACCAGCTTGTACCCCAGTCTTATGAGGTAAGGTATCCACTCTTTGTGGGTAAAGTTGATATTCTCTCTGTGTCCTTGTGTGAGGACCTCCAAGTATCCTGGTCAGCTTGTAGATCCCTTTATTAGGACTTCGCTGAAGGATTCAATGGAAATCCTGGACTCTTGTTTTCTTTCTTCCAGATGATGGTGAGAAACCTTGTCCCCGAGAGAGAAGTTTGCAGGGCGGAATCCTTTCAGATTTGCTACAAGTCATCTTTGCACACTGTATTTCTGCTGACTCCAAATAATTTTCCACTTGAACTTGCAGGAGAGCAACCGCCACAGACCCAGCAAGGTGTGCTCACACCACACAATGCCAGTGACAGAAGTTGTTGCCACTCTCTGAGCTATTGTGTGCAGGGCAGGGAGAGAGAGAGGGCAGGGGTATTGCTGCTGCCGGCTAGTCACTGTGTAGTTAATATATGTCTCAGTTTCAGGCCAGGGAGGGGGCAGGGCAGAGCTGCTGGCCGCAGGCTGAGTGTGCAGGCTCGGACGCATGGCGTTAGGGATGCGAGGAATGCTCGGAATGAAGACAGGAATGAAATGAACGTCAGGACCCTATATAAACATATACATATTTGCACATGTATATGTATGTATCTCTATGTTAAAGCCGCTTGCCTGCCTTTTTTTTTTTTCTAACACCTAAGACCTCATATATTTGAGCCCTTAGAACTTTTTTGTGCAATATTGTTTTAATAATTTTATTAGATTGTGCTATTATGAGTGTAACATTACTTTGTATTGTATTTTTATGTGTTTTGTGACACTTGGATTCTGCCAAGGGAAAATTAAAATTACGAATGTGTATGCATGAGTATACTGACGTCAATGTTCCAAAGAAGATGATTGGTTGATGGCTTTTAAGAATAACATCAATTGTGTGTATGTGGTATCTGGAAATGGCAACTCTGCATTGGAAATAGCAATTTGAACAACAACGGACATGATTGGATATATTAGATTAGTGAGAAAAAAAAGCAGATTGACTGAGTAGGTGGGGGATCGTAGGACTGGGGACACTGTAAAGCTGCCGATGGAAAATAGATTGAACTGCAGATGAAAATGGTGAGTGGATTGCCCTAATTTAAACATGTATTTTTTAAATTACAAAATGTATTTTTTCACGCTTCACAATCACTTTAATATATATATATATATATATATATATATATATATATATATATATATATATATATATATATATGCCCTATCTGAATCACGAAAGAAAAAATATGGGTTCAGTGTCCCTTTAACTGCCGGGAATTTCAGAAGTGTGGTACGGAGCTGCAATTAGCGGCCTTCTTATTACCAAAAAGCAATGGCAAAAACTATGCATGTCTGCTATTTCTGAACAAAGGGGATCCCAGATAAGCTCTGTGAAGTGGAGCACTATACCTTAGTGGCGTACCCTAGTATGTATCTCCACCTAAATCAGAGCCTTAAAGTCTGGTGTCGAGTTGAGTCCTCCAGGATGTATCGTTCTTAATCTGTACATCCACTCCTCCTCTCTTCTGAGTAGGGCTTTATTGCGGTCCCCTCCTCTTTCCAACTGGGGGATGTGATCAATTAGGATGTATCTTATACTCGATACCTGGTGTTGCCTTTGTGCGCAGTGTCTAGCTACAGGCTGGTCTGACTCCCCTGTATCAAGTGCCAATCGTATTGCTCGCCTGTGGTTGGCCATCCTTTCTCGTAGTGTGCCACTGGTTTTTCCAATATAGAATCGGGCACATGGACAAAACAATAGATAAATTACATGTGTTGTATTACATGATAAGGAATGCTTGATATGGTACACTTGATTAGTATGTGGATGCAACCGCTCCTCACCATCCTTGAGGATCCTTGAGGATCGTCAAGAGGATTCAGGGACAGATGTGGAAGTCCCTGATATCCAAGGTAATTTTTAAGTATCATACTATGTTGGCATTATTTCACATTACAATTTGTTTATTTTTACAGGTTCATTCAGGGTGCAGGTTAAAGGGACACTAAACACAAACATTTTCTTTCATGATTCAGAAAGAGAATATAATTTAAAAAAAGATTACAATTTATTTATGATTTTCAATTTTCTTCATTCTTTAGTTATCCTTTGTTGAAGAGATATCAATGTATATGGGTGAGACAATCACACAAGGCATCTATGATCAGCAAAAATTCAGCAACTACGGAGCATATCTAGATATGCTTTTCAGCAAAGTATAATAAAAGAATGAAGCAAATTAGAAAATAGAACAAATTTATAAAGGTGTTAAAAATGAAATGCTCTTTCTACATCCTGAAATAAAAAATGTGGGTTGCGTGTCCATTTAATGTATTTATTTATATATTTATTTTTTAGAGGATTTTTCAATTAGTTTTTAATTAAGTATTTGGTGTATAATATAGGACTTGTCATTCCTCATACTAACAATTTTTAATTATTGTGCTTCATCTCTAACAGACGACCAAGTACCGGGGGATGCTTTTGAGCCGCCTTTGTCACCGGCGGTAGTTCAAGAGGAGGTGGCTAGAGTGGAATGTAAGTAAAAAGAATATAATGTTTTACAAATTATATCTTGATAAAGAATTTATCTAACATATGTTCTTTTGGTCTTTTTCTAGATCAAGATCAGGGGCAACCAAACTGAGCCCTTCCTAGCCAAGATCTTAAAGGAGCTTGTTCAGGGCATCAACATGGTTTCCAGGGCTGTGCGAGCCCTGCAGGAGGCCATGCATTGCTTCAAACATTGATTTCTCTTTATATTTTTGCTATAAGAAAAAAAAAATTGTAATAAATATATATTTAATCTAAATTATTGTGTCGCTGTATTCATTTAAATATTAATTTCAAGTGACATGATAACAAAATATATATTGAAAAATGTATAAATAGCATACAATGTGGTAAATTTCTATATTTATTATACATTTTGTTTCGCAACTTCTTTTAAATGCAATTTAAAGAAGAGAATATGCAGATAAACTATATAGCTGCTGATTGATGAATGCACATAGATACATCATATGGCTTTCACATGTGCATTGCTATTTCTATTAGAAAAGGTTATCTGAGGATTAAAGTGAAAATGAACATCAATTTTATTGTTCATGCTTCAGATAGAGCGTACAATTTTAATAAACTTTGGAAGATAGTCACATTCTCAAATTGTCATCATTCTATTTGTATCTGTATTTTAAATAAAATAATTAAATTTAATAATCAGGACCACTTTTAATAAAAACATGAGTTGACCTTGCTGATTGAACAGCACCAATAAAATAGTGCTTCCCGTGGTGGTTCAATTGAATTTATCTTGCTCCTCAGCCTAGATGCCTTCTTTTTCAAATAAAGATAACAAAAGAACTTATTAATATTGTTAATAGGAGTAATTTAGAAAATTGATTTCAATTGAATGTTCAGTCTGAATTCTGAAAGTACATAAATGTGCTTAGTGTACCTTTAATAAAAGTTAAACGTTTGTATTGTTGCTTGAGATTATCTTCTATGATATTGGTGTCCCTTTAAATTAATAACGAATATATTTTAAAAAAAACATGAAAATTTAGATAGATATATACATAAATACATCTATCATTATATTTACATTTAGATAGATAAATATGTATATACATACATACATACATACATACATACAGATATAGACATATCAAGGAATATATATGTTTGACGCTGCAAAACAATGAAGCATATAATCTAATAAGTCAATTACAAACTATTAAATATGTATACCCTTCAAAGAATCCAAATATATTATTGATCTACATTTGGTGCACTAGTAGATATAGGGATAAAAATAGTGCTTTTGATCGATTATGCTCCAACTTTGTCTCTCTTTAAAAATCAGGGACTACATATTTTGTGCACAGTTTTACACCTAACTTGTCACAATAATAGATATACAGAGACCACAAAAGAACTACAGAACAGGCTCAATTAGCAGCTGGCTCCCACTACCGTAACTTAAATTTTTTATTTCCTATCCCTTTCAAATAGCGATAGATTTCAAATAAATACATATGATACTCTGATTACGTTATATTCACAACATATATGTGGGTGTATATACATACTAAAATATGTATATATAATTTTAAAAATAACTCTAATTCCCTCTCCATTTTGCAATGAATATGTCGTAAAAGTCCTGATTTTAAAAAAACCTTTACACTATCTATATACAATATTGTGCTGACGAGAAATGTGCTATGTTCCTGAACAGTATTGAAATGATACAAATAAAGTTGGGAAAAACCCGAATAGCCGCGACATCGATGACTGTTAGTTAACACCAGTCTGATCCTCTTCGCACAATACTTGACGAGCGTATTTTTGACGTTTTTTTCATAAATATGGAGAGCGTATTCAGATCCGGTGCAGCGATGTTTAACAAAGTTTGGCGAGCGTATTGACGCCCGTGGATGCACCATAGTTGACACTTTGATAAATAGGCCTCTAGGTCTCTCAGATTGTCTTTCTGGTATTTTATTTAACCTTTTGAGTGCTATTGTGTTATTCCACTTGCTTTATATATATATATATATATATATATATATATATATTATTTTTATTTCTTTATATATATTTATTTATTTATATATATACAGGGAGTGCAGAATTATTAGGCAAATTAGTATTTTGACCACATCATCCTCTTTATGCATGTTGTCTTACTCCAAGCTGTATAGGCTCGAAAGCCTACTACCAATTAAGCATATTAGGTGATGTGCATCTCTGTAATGAGAAGGGGTGTGGTCTAATGACATCAACACCCTATATCAGGTGTGCATAATTATTAGGCAACTTCCTTTCCTTTGGCAAAATGGGTCAAAAGAAGGACTTGACAGGCTCAGAAAAGTCAAAAATAGTGAGATATCTTGCAGAGGGATGCAGCACTCTTAAAATTGCAAAGCTTCTGAAGCGTGATCATCGAACAATCAAGCGTTTCATTCAAAATAGTCAACAGGGTCGCAAGAAGCGTGTGGAAAAACCAAGGCACAAAATAACTGCCCATGAACTGAGAAAAGTCAAGCGTGCAGCTGCCAAGATGCCACTTGCCACCAGTTTGGCCATATTTCAGAGCTGCAACATCACTGGAGTGCCCAAAAGCACAAGGTGAGCAATACTCAGAGACATGGCCAAGGTAAGAAAGGCTGAAAGACGACCACCACTGAACAAGACACACAAGCTGAAACGTCAAGACTGGGCCAAGAAATATCTCAAGACTGATTTTTCTAAGGTTTTATGGACTGATGAAATGAGAGTGAGTCTTGATGGGCCAGATGGATGGGCCCGTGGCTGGATTGGTAAAGGGCAGAGAGCTCCAGTCCGACTCAGACGCCAGCAAGGTGGAGGTGGAGTACTGGTTTGGGCTGGTATCATCAAAGATGAGCTTGTGGGGCCTTTTCGGGTTGAGGATGGAGTCAAGCTCAACTCCCAGTCCAACTGCCAGTTTCTGGAAGACACCTTCTTCAAGCAGTGGTACAGGAAGAAGTCTGCATCCTTCAAGAAAAACATGATTTTCATGCAGGACAATGCTCCATCACACGCGTCCAAGTACTCCACAGCGTGGCTGGCAAGAAAGGGTATAAAAGAAGAAAATCTAATGACATGGCCTCCTTGTTCACCTGATCTGAACTCTATTGAGAACCTGTGGTCCATCATCAAATGTGAGATTTACAAGGAGGGAAAACAGTACACCTCTCTGAACAGTGTCTGGGAGGCTGTGGTTGCTGCTGCACGCAATGTTGATGGTGAACAGATCAAAACACTGACAGAATCCATGGATGGCAGGCTTTTGAGTGTCCTTGCAAAGAAAGGTGGCTATATTGGTCACTGATTTGTTTTTGTTTTGTTTTTGAATGTCAGAAATGTATATTTGTGAATGTTGAGATGTTATATTGGTTTCACTGGTAAAAATAAATAATTGAAATGGGTATATATTTGTTTTTTGTTAAGTTGCCTAATAATTATGCACAGTAATAGTCACCTGCACACACAGATATCCCCCTAAAATAGCTATAACTAAAAACAAACTAAAAACTACTTCCAAAACTATTCAGCTTTGATATTAATGAGTTTTTTGGGTTCATTGAGAACATGGTTGTTGTTCAATAATAAAATGAATCCTCAAAAATACAACTTGCCTAATAATTCTGTACTCCCTGTATATATATATATATATATATATATATATATATATATATATATATGTGTGTGTGTGTGTGTGTGTGTGTGTGTGTGTTTGACTGTTATCAAGGACCATTGAAGGTGTTTTAGTTATGATTCCTAGATTTCAGGTAACCTTGAATTCCCTTTTCTGTTAAAACATCTAATTGAATGACACATTGTAGTTTACAATGAAATATTTCTCTGTTGTCAGATACCTCTTTCTTGTCAAGCACCTGTCTGATATTCTTTTGTACAGGGATTTCATTGTGAATTACATTTCAGAACAGATAACTCTAACTTGGGAATATACCTGCCAGGTCATATTTAGTTTTAAACACACACTTAGGAGGTGTAAAAGGTTTATCATAATATCTTAACTTATTACTTGCTTAAACCTATTATACTTATATATATATATATATATATATATATATATATATATATATATATATATATCATATCATTATTATATACTGTTATAGGGACATTGCATTACAAAGTTAATATTCATAGGAAGAAAATTATTTTAAAAAAAATCCATTTTGCGTTCTGTGCAAAAATGTAGAATAAAAGATCTTTAAATTCTTACTAATGCTGATTACTATTATCAATAATCAGCAAATGAGCATTAGTAAGAAATACCTATTAACCCATGAAAAAATACACCATAATGCTGTATCAGTTTACATTTAAAAATCTTTACTTCTATTTTGTTGGTAAAAAAATGTCAGGATAATAAAAAATCTCACTATTTTAATTTTAAAAATCAATACATTACCGGGTCAAAGACTTGTAGTCAAAAGGTGTGTAGAGTCAAGTGGTTGTAAGATTAATGAAAATATATATTTATTATTGAATACACCACACTAGACATGTGCACAGGCCATGCTATTTGGTATTCATTTTATTTTAAACAAGACAAATACTGAATATCTGTTGAACTTTTATTTATTTTTTCATTATATTAATGTAAATGTTCCTTAACCACAGGTAAAAAAGTTCACCTTTAGCGTTACATACTTACCTCTAGCGCACTGGAGAGCTGCACTAATCCTGACCTTTCTTCACAGAGCCTCAGGGTAAGCTAATAGGACGCTTAGTGCAGGGATCACAGGACCTATACTAAAGCACCTTCGCCTTTAGTGCAGGCCCTGAGTTTTGCCGTGCTAAGCCTCCTTTTAGCTTACCCCGGTGCTCTGTGAAGAAAGGTCAGGATTAGCGCGTCTCTCCAGTGCGCTAGAGGTAGGTACTTTTAAACCCTAAGGTAATTTGAAGAAAACAGATGAATACTGGTGAATTTTGGCAGTATTTATTTGTTTACTTTAAATTTAGTGGTGCATTGGTTTGGAAATATATCTGTGTTTTGTCAACAAATTTGCAACCGTTGCAAAACAAATGCACATGTCTACACTACACTAATCTGTTATATCTGAATTTTTACTGATCTTACTGGTTTCAAAGCGGTAAGATATCAATGGAAAGATTTATATTTTTAAACCTAATTAATTACAAATATGTTCTTTGCTAGAGAGAATGCTAAATGCAAGAAAATTACATTTTTTTTATTTGAATCTACAATGATTTATTTACTCCCAGGCTCCAAAAACAGTAGCGTGGTTGCCCTTTCCATACAGTTTTTTTGCAGAATTGTTTTCAGCTGTGTAGAAACCTTAACATATAATTCCCTCTGTCTTAAAAAAAAAGACACCCAACATACATTCCACCTTCTTTTTAGCCCTCTCATGGTCGTTCCCAAACATTAAAATTACTCCAACAACATTTCTGGTGGTGTTCTATGATTAAAGATGTGTTATGTTCTTGTCTGTATGATGTTTGCTGCCTCTCACTTTACCCTCTGGTTAGTTGCAACCACTTAAAGAGTCTAAACAACATTGGATACATTTAGCTATGGATTTCATTGTTGATCAAACACCATTCAATAAATGCAATACAAAATAGGTCTTCACAGACCACTGTTCCAAACAAGTGCAATTCACCCCCCTTCCCAAGTTGCCCACCGTACAAGAACTAGTTTCTATTTTCATCCTTCATGTTCTTCATCTCCATGGCATTTAAGAAGAAACCGTATTTGACTGGGGATCCCAGTGTACCTCTGCCAAATGAAAGGGAAACAGGCACTCTTATCTGCTTCTCCGCTAGTTACCACCCTTAGTCTAAGGATCAAATGGAAAGGATTGGGATTTTGAAATATATCTGATTCTTCACTCTCATTTAAATGTCTAACCCTCACTTTGGACAGAAATACTACTCCTTGCTGAGTTGGCTAGAAACTCTTTATGGCACTGATCCTTGAAATGCTCCCATTTTTTGTGAGTCCTGGAATATCAACCTAAAATGTTTCCTCTGTGCTCAAATTGAGTAGGTCTTTTTCCTGCTGATCGTTCTGCAGGTTTTCAGGTTGGCTATTGGAGGATTTATTGTGCAAGCTGGGACCTCTGAATATTGATATTATTGAACAGATTAACTCAATGGCTTACATATGATGTAACCAAATTCTCTTCATTTCTCTTCTGTATTTCAAGCAGTACCTCTGCTACAAAATTTTTACTCTATCTAGACCTCCACCTCCAATGATAGTTCAAGGCTATCCAGAGTATGAGATTTCTAAAAGCTTGAAATCTAGATGCAGGGAGTGCCAGTTGCATCTTGTCAAATAAAAAGTATATTCTGTAGTGGATAGATTAAGTATCCCTAATAGAGATGTTTGCCCTCACCCTTGTGTTAAAAATGTCATGTTTACCACCCTACCAAGCCAGCTTAGGTTTTTAAGAATCCCTTGAGTAGGGTGTTTTTTTTTGTTGTTGCATCATCTTTGTGCAACTTGTTACTGCATAACATCTTTTTAGCACACCTTTGCCATGTAACATCACTTTCATGTGTCTTTTTTGCCACGTAATGTATGCATATATACTGAGTAGCATCATTTTCATTACCTTTAAAGTGAATGTAAATTTTGATGCTAAAGTGCCCGGTTTTTAAAACTTTGATTAAAAACAGAGGCACTTTAATTCATCAATATTTTCATTTCACTCCTGTTGTGAAAATAAACTTACTTTTTAATCTTCACAGCAGCTCCAGCTTCCTCCACCTGTTTCAAAGCCTCTTCCTGGGTCTAAAATGAGGTATCTGGCTTCCTCCAATCACAGCAGTGAATCAGACACTGAATCCCCCAGGGGGGAATCTGTGATTGGAGGATGACCTATCAATCATTTCTGACATCAGAAATGGCTTGTGAGACCGGAGGAAGCAGAAGCTGCTGTGAAGTTTAAAAGGTAAGTTTTTTGTCACAACAGGAGTGAAATGTAAATTTTGATGAATTAAAGTGCCCCTGTTGTTAATCAAAGTTTTAAAAACCGTGCACTTAAACATCAAAATTTACATTCACTTTAAATAATAGCAACGCAGCCCACTTCTCCTTGTATTGTTTATATTTTAAAGCTATTGGGTGTGTTTTTATATTAATCCCCGTAACTGACTTGGCTTTGATTTCAAACCTTTTTTTCTTTGCGACCCTTGGTACCTTGCTGATTGAAATGTGCTATTAAACCTTGGCCTGTAACTGATATTGATTATTTGCCATGCCACTTGGACTACTTTTGCTTGTTTTAATACTAGCCCTTGGCCTGTTCTTTATCTTGTCAATTTAATTAAACACTATTCTAGAGTTTAAATGTATTTTATCTATACTGTGAGCCTGCCTCTGGTTACTCAGGTACTCTCCTTGTTACTGCTTTACTAAAGTAAATGTGTGTGCATTATCAAGAGCCCAAAATCTGGTCCTTTCATATGCAACTTCAGCCACTGGGTCCTATTTGGCTTGAAACTACCTCAGTGTAGAATGTGCTTGGGATGGCGTTTAAATCCATAGGAAATTATATGTGGTACTCCTGAGACTGGCAGAGGATAACAGGAAGTGCCATTGAGAGAGACTCTATATAATGTTTGGATAATTAGCAAGCTAAAAATGAGAGGGCTGAGTCTTAGATGTCAAAAGAGGGAAGAGGAAGTGGTGGTCAAAAGTCATACAATAAAAAGCAGAGTCAAAATTACAGAGCTTTAAACAAATACAGAAGGTATCAGAAGGAGACATTCTAATGGAAAAATACAGTGCCCTAATTAATTAGAGCATTTTATTTTAATACCAGTGTCTCTTGCAAACTATACACCTGAAAATGTGTTAATTGTGATTAAAGCCATAAAACATTGCAGCTGCTGTGCAAGACATGAATGGGGATTGTTGACCACTTACCTTTGTCACTCTTAAATGGCTCACTAATTACATACATTATGTTATAGCTCCTAATAAGACTATGTATTTCTTAAATAGGGAGCTGACAACAAAAAAAAAAAATTTGCAGCATAAATATAAATCAATATTAATCCCAATTTTATTTGAACTATGTAAGTATATTTAGCAGATAGAAGTATATTTGTTTTTGCAGCACAAATATAAGCTCATATTATTGTGCGATGTTTATCCCAATCTTATTAGAAGCTATGTAAGTATATTTGGCAGACAGAAGCATATACAAATATGCCATGAAAGAGTGGACTTAAGTGGTTGGATGTGCACCAATATTTTTTGTTGTTTTGTAATTGTTTTGGTCACTTTGGTAGCACTTCCACAATATGTGTGTTAAGATTAAACAGTCCTTTTTTGGTGTGCGTAACAAAAAAACCCTTTGTTGTATTTCTTAAATAGGGAGCTGACCAAATCCCTCCCCTTTGGTTACTGCACGCCACCCAGCCCAGGTGTGTTCCAGATAAATATACTCAATAAGCTAGAAAGCTTCACACTGTGTAGACATGACTTGCTGCAGTGTGGAAACTGGTTAGTATAGGACCAGTCTTTATGGGACACCTTGTAAGTGGTGACTGGCTTAGAAGAATATGATCATATTGTGTGACTAAGATCCCATTTCATTTAAAGGCATTTATTTATGCAGCACAAATATAAGCTCATATTATTGCGAGATGTTTATACCAATCTTATTAGAAGCTATGTAAGTATATTTGTCAGACAGAAGCATATACAAATATGCCATGAAAGGTTGGACTTAAGTGGTTGGATGTGCACCAATATTTTTTGTTGTTTTGTAATTGTTTTGGTCACTTTGGTAGCACTCCCACAATATGTGTGTTAAGATTAAACAGTCCTTTTGTGGTGTGCGTAACCAAAAAAAACCTTTGTTGTATGCTACCCTTTGCAATAGTTAAAGGGACACTGAACCCAAATTTTTTCTTTAGTGATTCATATAGAGCATGCAATTTTAAGCAACTTTCTAATTTACTACTATTAGCATTTTTCTTTGTTCTCTTGCTATCTTTATTTGAAAAAGAAGGCATCTAAGCTAAGAAGCCAGCAAATTGTTGGTTCAGAACCTTGGACAGCACTTGTTTGTTGGTGCTGTACAATCAGCAAGGACAACCCTGGTTGTTCACCAAAAATGGTCTAAACTTACATTCTTGATTTTCAAATAAAGATACCAAGAGAATGAAGACAATTTGATAATAGGAGTAAATTAGAAAGTTGCTTAAAATTGCATGCTCTATCTGAATCATGAAAGAAAAAAATTTGGGTTCAGTGTCCCTTTAACCCTTTGAGTGCTAAGCACTTTCCCACCAGGGTGCTAATATTTTCTAAGGTTTTTTTTATTTTTTTATTTTTAAAAAAAATAACTTTTTTTTTTTACAGACCCCCAATACTTACACTGTTGGAAAGTTTAGATGATTACCTTTCCAACAGTGGGTCTTGAGGGTCTGTAGCTGCTTAGATGCCTGAGAAACGGGCTTCTAAGCAGCATGCCCCCTCCTCCTATACTTAACATTGTTAAGTATAAATAAAGTTGCGCTGTGACGTCATCACGTCATTGCGCGTGACATCACCGCACATCACATGAAGCCCCGGCAATGCCTGTCACTCTACAGGTACGAACGCTGGGGTAGGAGCAGTTAGGAGCCCCCAGATCTCCCTCAAGGTGAGAGAGTGCTCATGACTGCTCTGAGCCGTCATTAGCACCAGAGTGAGAAACTCTGTGATGGCTTAGAGCCGTCATTAGCACTCAAAGGGTTAAACATATAGGGGTCGCAATCATGTAGAAAAGCTTATTAAGGGATAGGTTATGAGTGGAGCGCCATTTATCGCTCCTACACTAAATGCGCTAGAAGTAAGCTTTTTGCACACGTAGGGTACTACGCGTATTACAAGTTGAAGGTAAAATTTTTTAACTTGGGCGCTAACTCGACACGGCAAAAATCAGAAGTCAGAATATGGAGACTGTGTTAACGTATTCCCTTATAGAACCCAATATGAAATATGAATATTTCACATTCCATTGTTCTTCACATAGCAGAATATGTTCTATTTATACATAAATACATATATTTCTATATAAAGCTAAATATTTACAGGTGTGTATATATATATAAACAGATATTTAAAAAAACTTAGGACATATTCCCCTATGTGAAGAAAAATGGAATGTGAAAATTTAGAAACACAAATTTTATCTTGAGAAATGTATATATTGCTATGCTGTGTTCTTTATGTGAAAAAGAGACTCCTACATTACAAAACAAGGTCTAAAAAAATCCCAAAGGTTTTGTGTGAGTTCTCACCATGCCAGCTACATTTTAAATATCAGGCCCAAAGTGTCTTGCATGACTTTTTGTGACTTTTTCAAATGAGCATTTAAAGGGACATAATACTCATATGCTAAATTACTTGAAACTGATGCAGTATAACTTTAAAAAGTTGACAGGAAAATATAACATGAGCATCTTTATGTAAAAAAGGAAGATATTTTACCTCACAACTTCCTCAGCTCAGCAGATTAAGTTCTGCGTAAAAATTTATACTTCAGCTGCTGTCCAGATGCAGGTAAAAAACAAAAAAATGAAGTAATGAACAGCCGCTAATCAGCATCAGCAGTGCTGAGGTCATGAACTCTTTTACTGTGATCTCATGAGATTTCACTTAACTCTCATGAGATTTCATAATAAAGTGCTCCAAGCTCACTCCCTTGGCCTGTCCCGGGACAGACCTACTGATTTGCTGCTTATAAGTCCTTTGCAATGGGGTTTGAATACTTAGGACATTTTGAGGTAAAATATCTTTCTTTTTTACATAGAGATGTTCAGGTGATATTTTCTAGTCAGCTTTTTACAGCTATGCTGCATCACTTTCAAGTGTTTCAACATTTGGTTATCATGGCCCTTTAACAATGTTATTCCAATCCATGAGAAACAACTTTTCTGTAAGATTTTTTCCAAGATGTGGGATTTTCCTAATTCACCAGCATTAAAGAGATATTAAACACCTGTTGTGTGTTTTTTATATAAAACGTACTTGTCCTTTACACACTATAGTAGCCCAAAAAGGCATTTGTATTCAGTGTGCCCTACAGGTAGAGAAGCTCTCAAGCTTGCAATCTAAAGGCGAGGGAATGACACAGAAGGTGCGAGAGAAAGAGATAATGCAATTTAGATATGTGGTTAAAGTGAAACATACCTAGGGTTGCCACCTGTCCCTTAAAATACAGAACACTTATAAGTTACACATGCTGCAGGGTGTGCAGGGAGGAATATGAATAGTGCTGTCCAGAAACAGAATACATGTTCCTCCCTGCACACCCTGCAGCATGTGTAACTCATAAGTGTCCAGGAAAACATGGCTGAGGTGGCAACCCTAAACATACCTTAAAAAGAATGAATCTGTAGCTGAGGGAGTAAGGGTACTTAGAGCAGCAGGAGGAAGATGCAAAGTGCAGAATGATATTATATTAACATGTAGGGAACAATGTAGCTTTATTAAAGAGGAAAATGGAAAAAAGAACATTATTTAGGGAAATGTGCAACTGTTAATCCGTTGTTCGCATCACTTGGAGACTTTTAGAAAATGCTCTACTTCTTCCACACATTTGTATATGGCATTATGTCTGATCATCATTTCTCTTTAACCTCTTCTGATTTGAAACACATAGTGCCAGATAATAAGTAGAGCGCTAATTAACTCTCCGACTCAAGCGTTAACTGTGCTAGAATTAAGCTTTTTGCGCGTGTCGGGTTTTGCTCATATTATGAATTGAAAGTTTTCCCCCATAGTCAATGGAGAAAAAAAAGTGGGGAAAAACTAACACCAACTCTTGCACAAACACGATTGCATATTCTCATGTGCAATAAACCGACATGAAAAGTATGGATATTTCACATTCCAACGTTCTTCACATACAAGAATACAGTAAATACATATTAAAACCTTTATTTAACATAAATATGCTTTTTCATGTTTTCCTCTACTTAACTGCAAAGGGCTCCAATGCACTTCTATATATGTCTATATATGTTAAAGCCCCTTGCCTGGCTTTTTTTTTCTAACACCTGAGATCTCATATCTTTGAGCCCTATTTTCTTTAAATAATTTTTTTATTAGATGGTGTTATGAGTGTAAGTGTACTGTATTTTTTATGTGTTTTGTGCAAGTTTTTATTTTTGCAAAACAGTTAACCAGACCACTAAAGTCGCCGTAATCATTCTCAAACAATCACTTATACTTTCTACTAGCAATATGAGCGATAAGCCTGATGAGAGCAAACACCCACGATAAACCCCTTATCGTTCACGGGCAAACGTTTGTGTTCCACACGTAATCTGGCCCATAGAGGGCTCTTCTTTGTAAATGGCTCATTGATCTCTACAATAAACGTATAAATATTTATTCTTAAAGGAATAGTCTAGTCAAAATTAAACTTTAATGATTCAGATAGAGCGTGCGATTTTAAGCAACTTTCTAATTTACTCCTATTATCATTTTTTCTTTGTTCTCTTGGTATCTGTATTTGAATGTAAGCTTAGGAGCCGGCCCATTTTTGATTTAGCCCCTGGGTAGCACTTGCTGATTGTTGGCTTTATTTAGACACCAATCAGAAAGTGCTACCCAGGACTGAACCAAAAATGAGTCGGCTCCTATGTTTACATTCCTGCTTTTTCAAATAAAGATACCAAGAGAATGAAGACAAACTGATATTAGTAGTAAATTAGAAAGTTGCTTAAAATTGCCTGCTCTATCGGAATCATGAAAGTTTAATTTTTTTTTTTTTATTTCTTTAAGCTTATTGTTTGTGTTTGGTTCTTTTATTGCTAAATAATTGCATTTAAAATATATATTCCTCTCAAAGGAATACTTGCTAATGAATGAAGGAATGAGTGAATGAATAAATAAACACATACATGCATGTATGGATACATAGTTACATACATAAATAAACTTCTATACAACAAATGAATCACAGTGATAGTTCATAAAAGTGAACACTAGATGCCAGTACACTCAAACAAACCCTGTAAGACTAAGCATTAGTATTATAAGCAGAGAAAATTGCTCTGAATTTATTTTGAAGAACTATGTGTGTTTGTACTAGAAAGTGGGTACTTGGGAATAAAGGAATAGGGATCTCATTGTTTTCCCCTCTGTTATCTAGCAATCTCTAGATATCCCATTAAGATAGAATACAATAAACAGTTTATTAAGATTGGAAAAAATAGTTAATTTACAGTACTATGAGCTAGATTACAAGTGGCGTGCTATTTAGCACTTTCGCTTGTGCGCAAGCACCAGCAAAAGTAAACTTTTACAAATTGAAAGAAAAATGCGTGCGAGCAAAAGCCAACGCACTCTAACTTCATCTCCCCATAGACTTCAATGGAGAGTGCAAACTGGAAAAAAAAACTAACACTTATCGCTTGCGTACTAACCCGACAAAACACAAACCTTCAGCGCTAACCTAAACGTAGTAATGAATATTATACATTCCAATTTTCTTCACATAGAAGAAAATGTTCTTTTAATTTTAAAATATATATTTCTATAGCTATTCAATGCATTTTGTTTTCAAAAATATATAACTATATATATATATATATATATATATATTAAATACTACATAGAACATTGTCCCCATGTTAAAAACATTGGAATGTAAATTATTTACAATACATACACACTAAAACACATTATTAAATATTAAAATAGAATTAAAATGCTTTTTCTTGTTTTCAGGTATTTGAGTGTATTCATGTGCATGTATGTAGTTATATGAGTATATATGTATGTATATACGCATATACATGTATAAACATAAATTCAAATGTATACACATATATACATTTGTATATATACACATTACAGTAACTTTCATTGATACATATTGTCATATACCATATACCTCTTAACTCAAAACTTTTTTAAAAAAAAATGTTTTGATTAATTTGTATTATATAGTGTACTAGTCCTAAAGCCCATGTACATGGGCCATTTTTTGTAGTACAGCGGGTCCCACCCCTTTTGATATCTCTCTCCCCCCACTCTTATGTGCTCTCTCTCCCCCTCTCTTATGCGCTTTCTCTCCCCCTCTCTTTTGTTCTCTCTCTCCCCCCCTCTCTTTTGCTCTCTCTCTCCCCCCTCTTGTGCTCTCTGTCCCCTCCTTTTTCCTCTCTCTCCCCCCCCTCTTTTGCTCTCTCTCTCCCCCCTCTTTTGCTCCCCCCCTTTGCACTCTCTCCTCCCTCTCTTTTGTTCTCTCTCTCCCCCCACTTTTGCGCTCTCTCCCCTCTCTTTTGCTCTCTCTCTTCCCTCTCTTTTGCTCTCCGACCAACCATGCCCCAGCCACGCCCACCCGACCCTTTCCTGTCTGGCCACGCCCCATCACGGCACTCACGTAAGCCATGCCCACTTGCCATGGTCGCTCTGCCCGACCACGCCCCCGGCCATGCCCCCCCGCAACGACTGCTTCTGCACACCCTCTCTGCTCTGCTGTCAGATCCTAAAGGCCAGGTATGTTTGTCCAAGTGCAGCCTCTATTGCGCATGACTGCATCGGACCAACATACTTGGCCATACACTTTATTTTATATCTTGTGTTTCTGATGCAACTTTTTTTTAGCCATAAAACTTTACGTGAGGTCTTCAGTTGCGCTAACCATACGAGTGCACATTAAGTTCACGCTTGTGCGGTCAGGTTTACTTTTAACATATAATATGCATGCAAGTTAATGCAAGTGCAATATTTGCTATTGTTAGATTGCTAGCCTATACGTATGTGCTTAACCCTACAAGTGGTTAAACACATAGTTAAAGGCATCTACATTTCAGGACTGCTTTACTGTAGATCCTAGATGAACACAGCAGGTGACTGGAGGCTTCACACATATGTGATCTCTTATTGCTCAGTTCTGGACCAGTAGTGCATTGCTGGTAAGGAGCTGGCATTCACAATGGCCTAGATTTGGAGTTTTGTCGGTAACGACCCGCGTAGCTAACGCCGGCTTTTTTCTGGCGGCACCATAAAAATAACTCTGGTATTGAGAGTCCACAGAATGGCTGCGTTAGGCTCCAAAAAAGGAGCGTAGAGCATTTTTAACGCAGCTTCAACTCTCGATACCAGAGTTGCTTACGCAAGCGGCCAGCCTCAAAAACGTGCTCGTGCACGATTCTCCCATAGAAAACAATGGGGTTGTTTGAGCTGAAAAAAACCTAACACCTGCAAAAAAGCCGTGTTCAGCTCCTAACGCAGCCCCATTGTTTGCTATGGGGAAACACTTCCTACGTCTGCACCTAACACCCTAACATGTACCCCGAGTCTAAACACCCCTAACCTTACACTTATTTACCCCTAATCTGCCGCCCCCACTATCGCTGACCCCTGCATATTATTATTAACCCCTAATCTGCCGCTCCGTAAACCGCCGCTACTTACATTATCCCTATGTACCCCTAATCTGCTGCCCTAACATCGCCGACCCCTATATTATATTTATTAACCCCTAATCTGCCCCCCACAACGTCGCCTCCACCTGCCTACACTTATTAACCCCTAATCTGCCGAGCGGACCTGAGCGCTACTATAATAAAGTTATTAACCCCTAATCCGCCTCACTAACCCTATAATAAATAGTATTAACCCCTAATCTGCCCTCCCTAACATCGCCGACACCTAACTTCAATTATTAACCCCTAATCTGCCGACCGGAGCTCACCGCTATTCTAATAAATGTATTAACCCCTAAAGCTAAGTCTAACCCTAACACTAACACCCCCTAAGTTAAATATAACTTACATCTAACGAAATTAATTAACTCTTATTAAATAAATTATTCCTATTTAAAGCTAAATACTTACCTGTAAAATAAATCCTAATATAGCTACAATATAAATTATAATTACATTGTAGCTATTTTAGGATTAATATTTATTTTACAGGCAACTTTGTAATTATTTTAACCAGGTACAATAGCTATTAAATAGTTAAGAACTATTTAATAGTTACCTAGTTAAAATAATTACAAAATTACCTGTCAAATAAATCCTAACCTAAGTTACAATTAAACCTAACACTATACTATCATTAAATTAATTAAATAAAATACCTACAATTACCTACAATTAAACCTAACACTACACTATCAATACATTAATTAAATACAATACCTACAAATAACTGCAATGAAATAAACTAACTAAAGTACAAAAAATAAAAAAGAACTAAGTTACAAAAAATAAAAAAATATCTACAAACATAAGAAAAATATTACAACAATTTTAAACTAATTACACCTACTCTAAGCCCCCTAATAAAACAACAAAGCCCCCCAAAATAAAAAATGCCCTACCCTATTATAAATTACTAAAGTTAAAAGCTCTTTTACCTTACCAGCCCTGAACAGGGCCCTTTGCGGGGCATGCCCCAAGAAGTTCAGCTCTTTTGCCTGTAAAAAAAACATACAATACCCCCCCCTAACATTACAACCCACCACCCACATACCCCTAATCTAACCCAAACCCCCCTTAAATAAACCTAACACTAAGCCCCTGAAGATCTTCCTACCTTGTCTTCACCATACCAGGTTCACCGATCGGTCCTGAAGAGCTCCTCCGATGTCCTGATCCAAGCCCAAGCGGGGGGCTGAAGATGTCCATGATCCGGTAGAAGTCTTCATCCAAGCGGGGCAGAAGAGGTCTTCCATCCGATTGAAGTCTTCATCCAGGCGGCATCTTCTATCTTCTATTTTTTATTTTGGGGGGGGCTTTGTTGTTTTATTAGGGGGCTTAGAGTAGGTGTAATTAGTTTAAAATTGTTGTAATATTTATGTAGATATTTTTTTATTTTTTGTAACTTAGTTCTTTTTTATTTTTTGTACTTTAGTTAGTTTATTTCATTGTAGTTATTTGTAGGTATTGAATTTAATTATTGTATTGATAGTGTAGTGTTAGGTTTAATTGTAGGTAATTGTAGGTATTTTATTTAATTAATTTAATGATAGTATAGTGTTAGGTTTAATTGTAACTTAGGTTAGGATTTATTTGACAGGTAATTTTGGAATTATTTTAACTAGGTAACTATTAAATAGTTCTTAACTATTTAATAGCTATTGTACCTGGTTAAAATAATTACAAAGTTGCCTGTAAAATAAATATTAATCCTAAAATAGCTACAATGTAATTATAATTTATATTGTAGCTATATTAGGATTTATTTTACAGGTAAGTATTTAGCTTTAAATCGTAATAATTTATTTAATAAGAGTTAATTAATTTCGTTAGATGTAAATTATATTTAATTTAGGGGGGTGTTAGTGTTAGGGTTAGACTTAGCTTTAGGGGTTAATACATTTATTAGAATAGCGGTGAGCTCCGGTCGGCAGATTAGGGGTTAATAATTGAAGTTAGGTGTCGGCGATGTTAGGGAGGGCAGATTAGGGGTTAATACTATTTATTATCGGGTTAGTGAGGAGGATTAGGGGTTAATAACTTTATTATAGTAGCGCTCAGGTCCGCTCGGCAGATTAGGGGTTAATAAGTGTAGGCAGGTGGAGGCGACGTTGTGGGGGGCAGATTAGGGGTTAATAAATATAATATAGGGGTCGGCGGTGTTAGGGGCAGCAGATTAGGGGTACATAAGGATAACGTAGGTGGCGGCGCTTTGCGGTCGGCAGATTAGGGGTTAATAAGTGTAGGTAGCTGGCGGCGACGTTGTGGGGGGCAGGTTAGGGGTTACTAAATATAATATAGGGGTCGGCGGTGTTAGGTGCAGCAGATTAGGGGTACATAAGGATAACGTAGGTGGCGGTCGGCAGATTAGGGGTTAAAAAAATTTAATCGAGTGGCGGCGATTTAGGGGGACCTCGGTTTAGGGGTACATAGGTAGTTTATGGGTGTTAGTGTACTTTAGAGCACAGTAGTTAAGAGCTTTATAAACCGGCGTTAGCCCAGAAAGCTCTTAACTACTGACTTTTTTCCTGCGGCTGGAGTTTTGTCGTTAGATGTCTAACGCTCACTTCAGATACGACTCTAAATACCGGAGTTAGAAAGATCCCATTGAAAAGATAGGATACGCAATTTACGTAAGGGGATCTGCGGTATGGAAAAGTCACGGCTGAAAAGTGAGCGTTAGACCCTATTTTGAGTGACTCCAAATACCGGAGGTAGCCTAAAACCAGCGTTAGGAGCCTCTAATGCTGGTTTTCACGGCTAACGCCAAACTCCAAATCTAGGCCAATGTATTTTATCATATTGAGGGGTTAAACACATATCAACTGTATTTTGTTCTTTTTATTGAAGAAGCAGGTAGGTAGGTTCAGAAGTGTGAACCTATCTGGAGCAATATATGGCAGCAGTTTTTCAAGAATACATTTAATAATGTTATACTTTTGTTATATGTAACAGTTTGCAAAATAGTTTGCTGCCATACAATGATCCAGATACGTGAACACTACATACCTAAGTATTATATTCAACAAAGAAAAGCCTGCTGTTGATAACACTATTGTGTTCAACTCTAGTTGGCGCAAATAAGTGTATAAATGTAAAACAGATTGTAGTACAACAAATAAGGTCAATATCACATCAAAACAAATAATATCCATTAATAAAATATAAATCATAAAACATCACAAAAGTCCAAATGGGGCCAATCAAGTGGTCCAAGGAAAATGGGAACCCCAAATGGGATGGGTGTCTTGGATCTTGAATCTGGGCTGCTCCTCTCTAGGTCAAAATGTTTCCAAAGTAGAGAATCTGTGAAAAGATCACAAAACAGAGAGCGCCTCCTAGCATAACACTGTGATGTCAAGGAGATATGTAGATGTCTTGTGTTGTTATATTAACAAGAGCGGCAGCACCCTATTGTGCTAAATGGAGAGTAGTGGCATCTCTCAGTTTTCTTAGCTCACTGGTACCCCTCCAGGGATCAAGTGTCCACCAACTCGTGGTGTCAGCTCTGGATAGCCTCAGAAAAGCTCAGGCTTCCAATATGTTCAAAATAAGTTTATTAAAATCAAAGTTAAAAACTAAGGGTGCAAACACTCAGCCAAAGTGTATAAAAGAGATTAAAGGGCCATAATACCCAAATGTTTAAACACTTGAAAGTGATGCAGCATAGCTGTAAAAAGCTGATTAGAAAATATCACCTGAACATCTCTATGTAAAAAAGAAAGATATTTTACCTCAAAAGTTCCTCAGTAGCCACCTCCCATTGTAAAGGATTTCTAAGCAGCATTTTAGTGTGTCTGTCCTGGGACATCTGAAGGGATGAGCATCGTGCACTCTCATATTATTTCACCAATCAGGTAAAGGAAGCTTACTATGAATTCTCATGAGAGTTAAGTCAAATCTCATGAGATCACAGTAAGAGTTCATGACCTCAGCACTGCTGATGCTGATTGGCTGCTGTTCATTTCTTCATTTTTTTTTTATTTTTACCTGCAGCTGGGAGCAGGTGAAGTATAACTTTTTACACAGAACTTACTCTGCTGAGCTGAGGAGATTGTGAAGTAAAATATCTTCCTTTTTTACATAGAGATGCTCAGGTGATATTTTCCTGTCAGCTTTTTACAGTTATCTGCATCAGTTTCCAGTGATTTAGCATAGGAGCATTATGTCCCTTTAAAATACAGATTGCAATGCGTTTCTCAACTGTGTTAGCTGTTTCTTTAGGAATCTGTTACTGAACTGGAAGCACTGGCTTTTAAATTCAAACCCACCAATCCCAGGCTAATGCTAGACCCACCCATTATCTTAAACCAGGTGTAATTCATTGTTAAAATGTAAACATCATTCTATGACTTAAACAGACAAAATAAAAATAAAACAATACTTGATTCATGCCTACTATTATATCTATAAAATTACTACAATTATATACATCATTGATGATCCTCTCAGGGATAATTTACCTAAAATAACTAAACAATATTGCCAATTAAAGATGTGCATATATACACACAGACAACCATATACATATACACACACACACACATATATATATACACACACACACTTACACATCTCCATTAATACATCCCTATTATCAAATGGCCAACTTACAAAGTGATGACCACTCATCAATGCTTTAAAGATGCATTCATATTAGCCCTTATGTAGATGACATTTTGAGTTAGTCCGATATAGGTATTAGATCGGGCCGTACATTAACAGCTGATCATGTAACACGCTGTAAGATCAGTGTGGCGGCTGTTCGTTTCATAAACAAACCCTGATAGGCGTGTTAAAAATCTCCCTGACACTGCGATGTGTAAAGCGATATGTTGGTCCTTCCAGGGGGCGTGTCGCCAGTGGCGTCACTAGGGTTGGTGTCACCCGGTGCGGTAAGTTATGGTGTCACCCCCCCCCAGAAAGCAGACACACACAAAAACACAGGCAAGCACACATACAAACACTCAGACACACTTAAAAAATACTCAGATGCACACACAAACACTTGGAAACACACTCAGACACACACACAAAAACACACACGCAAAAACACTGAGACACACACACACACAAAAACTCAGACACACACATACAAAATATGTAAAGTGCACTGCATTAATTATAAAACTCATGCCTAGAGCTGCTCCCTGGCTCAGCAGAGCATCAAATGAAAGATAAACAGAGCACTCTAAAAATAAATCACTAAAGAAAAGATTTAGGTGCAAACTATGAAAATTCTGCTCTCTGACTCCAAGTTCCAAGTCTGTCAGTGCACAGCCCCGGGCCGCGTGCCAATCACCTCTGCACTCTGCCCACCCCCAGACCCCCGCCCGCCCTCCTACCTGTTCAGTGTGCACTTAGTGTACCATAACCGTAATGGTCTGGTGGGCATCATACGTGGCTCCTTCACTTTAAAGACAGTGTCAAACAGTCATGCGGTCAGGTGCCAGCCATCCCCTCATGATTTGCTAGTTCCCGTTTAGAGAGACAGCACAGCAGTGAGTGACTCCACTGCTCCACATGTCACTGAGCAGTGAGCACAGATAGGCAGGCAGGTTTAGGCTAGCAGCGCAACTTTGCAAGCCCCACGGCATGCCCACAACATTCATAGCGAAATTGGGCAGGGGAGAAGCAAAGTACAAACAAGCAAAAGTAGCCGGGAAAACTATTTGTTGAAATTGCAGCACTGGCTCAAGTGGCAAAAAAATTGTGTGTCTACATCTTCCCCAGTCCCACCAATGTTCACAAATGCCAGCCTCTAATAAAATAATCTATGCATCTCAACATTGTATTTCTTTGAATTTCAATAAAATTTAAAAAAAAAAAAAAAAAAAAATTTTTTTTTTTTTTTTTTTTGGTGTCACCCCCTGGTGGGTGTCACCCGGGTGCGGCCCGCCCCCCCCCCCGCCCCCCCTAGTGACGCCACTGCGTGTCGCTATACATCATAGGTGACGTAACGTGTAGATTATCTTAGGCAATTTCCCCAAGTGATGAATGGCTTACTAATGTAAAAATTTGGATGTTGCGTATCTTAATAATTATAAGTGGACTACGGCAGTGATGTGCAGTGACTTCAGAGGCTGGTGAGGCAGTGTCTAGGAATCGGATACGCCTTCATTCTTTAGATATCCTTTGTTGAAGAAATAGCAATTGCACATGGGCGAGTTAATATCTATATGCAGCCACCATTCAGTATCTACTGAGCATATTTAGATATGATTTTCAACAAAGGATATCTGATTTCCTTCATTCTTTTGATATACTTTGTTGAAAAGCATATCTAAATATGCTCAGTAGCTAATGATGGTGTTTTGGGCACAGAAATTGATGCCAACCCTGGCATAGGTGACATAATTCTCATTTTTGAATAAGTAACAGATATTTTCAAAGGGTTAATAACCATTGGGCCACTGATTTCACTATGAATTTATACAGGGTAGATCCCCCTCCATGTCATGCAATTGTTTTTAGCCGGGCCCAATTGTGTTTTTGGCACAGAAATTGATGCCAACACTGGCATAGGTGACATAATTCTCATTTTTGAATAAGTAACAGATATTTTCAAATGGTTAATAAACATTGGGCCAGGCTAAAAACAATAGCATGGCATGGAGGGGGATCTACCCTGTAGATATTCATAGTGAAATCAGTGGCCCAATGGTTATTAACCCTTTGAAAATATCTGTTACTTATTCAAAATTGAGAATTATGTCACCTATGCCAGGGTTGGCATCAATTTCTGTGCCCAAAACACCATTGGGCCAGGCTAAAAACAATTGCATGGCATGGAGGGGGATCTACCCTGTATATATTCATAGTGAAATCAGTGGCCCAATGGTTATTAACCCTTTGAAAATATATGTTACTTATTCAAAAATGAGACTTAGAGCACCTATGCCAGGGTTGGCATCAATTTCTGTGTCAAAAACACCATTGGGCCAGGCTAAAAACAATTGCATGGCATGGAGGGGGATCTACCCTGTATATATTCATAGTGAAATCAGTGGCCCAATGGTTATTAACCCTTTGAAAATATATGTTATTTATTCAAAATAGTAATATTTGTAGTGGTGCCAACGTATGCCCTTTTTTCAAGTTTGTATATCTGTTATATAAAGAGATTCCACCTCTGTGTAACTACATTTATATGAATCATATTATTATTTTAATAAAACCTATTTTTTTATTTAAAAAAAATTGAATAAGAAACCAACTTCCATGAATAAGAAACAGAATTTCACGAATAAGAAACAGCTTGAATAAGAAACCAACTTCCTTGTCGTGTGACTGAGCCTGCTCTGCTGGGGCCCTGGGCCATCTTTTCTTTTCTTTTAGGCGGCACTAAGTTGAAGTTAGATAACTTGAGTTGAACTTGTCAACTTGATATACATTTATTACAACGAACTTGCAGCCTCGCTGCCTCTATAGTCAAGGGAAGTGACTTGAGTCACTTGACTATTTTGGCAGCGAGGCTGCAAGTTCGTTGTAATAAATGTATAAGTTCAACTTCAACTCACGTTATCTAACTTCAACTTAGTGCCGCACTGCCGCCTAAAATAAAAGATTGGCCCAGGGCCCCAGCAGGCTCAGGACATGAGTCACTATAAAAGGCTGAGGCCCGCCACCGCCACTGACAGTCTGACACCTACCTAAATCAATGCAATCTAATAGTAATCACAATTATTATATCACAATAGTCGATTCGAAGTTAACACAGTCACACAACAACAACAGAAGAAGACAGTGAGTCAGTCAACCTGAACCCGCCACCACTGACCTACCTAAAAAGATGTGCCGCCAAATATAGATAACAAGTACAACAAGTTGAAGTAGTCTTCTACGCTCCGGTTGCAATCAATGCTGACTGACTGTTAAATAATGGTCGTTGTTCAGTACCTCCACCGTCCACGTCTGACTGTAGTCTACTCTGCGTTGAGCTGCTCTGAGACACGTGACCGCACGCAGAAGGATCTATTTAATTCCCGCCCGGCACTCAGAGACAGCCAGCCCCAGTCAGATTCAGACGAGTTCTGAATTCTGAATCTGATTGGCTGAGAGTCAGACTAGTAGTGAGAGGTGAGAGGCGGCCAGGACGGAGGCTAGCCTCCTGTGGAAGCGTATGGGGCGCATTGGAGAGCACTGCATTAGCACCTTTTCTCCTCTGGTGGCAGTCTCTCAGCGTCCCATACACTTCCACAGTAGTCAATGCATTCATATTGCGCAATGCAAGGACAGCCGGCTGTCCTTGTCTTGCGCAATATGAATGTATTGATGTATAAACAGTGAGTCGGTTTTAATAAAATTTACACAGAATCATGATTTTGGTGGAGGGGTGGGGGGGGGTAGGGGGGGTCACCTTATTTTATAAAAAAAAAATATGAAAAAAAAATAATATTTTTTTTATTTTTTAATTTTAAATAAATGCTGCCTGTAATTACATAGATTGGCCAGGGGAGGCGCTGCCTCACCTGCCTCCTGTGACTGCACGTCACTGGACTACGGAAGACCTAAATGGTCAATGCATTAGATAAGAAGGGTGTGTGGTCATTTAAGTTGACATGTGTAATGTACAAAGTGATATATTCTGTATATGTAGCAAAGTTCTGGAGTTCTGTTATAAAAATATTGTTAACTCTATTGAGCCTTGATCTATTAGAATTTATATCAATAAAGGATATGTAACATTTGATGAAGAAGTATATGCTAAAAGGGAAATAATTAATATACTAAATTAGAATATAAGTCAGTGTTGTGCGTGCTGCTATAATAAAGGTGTGGGATAGACTAAAGGGAGAATTAATTAAAATAACTATAAAGAGAATATAACATACAAAGTCCTGTGCTTGTGAAAAGAAATAAAAGTAAGCTATCTTTACTAATGTTTAACACAATTGTGTTAGTATCTATCTAAATATTATCACACCTATTTGAATGGGTATATACTGTATCTGTGTGACAAAGTGTAAGAGTGTCCTATCTGTCAAATGTAAATGAACTAATGTTAAGACAATGATATAAATATATAAATATATATTAGATGCTATGTGTGATTGTTTTACAACAGGAAAAGTACTCTGTTGGGATCGTGACATGGTCTAATGATCAGAATGTATAAAACGCATGTGCTGTCACCATTTTAAGTGAACAAGTATATATATATATATATATATATATATATATATATATATATATTAGAACAAAAATTGCACTCACAGGACTTCTATAAGAAGGGTGGGTCAACCTGCAGAGTGGGTATATATATATATATTTCTGGGATCCAAGCACTCACTGTATATGTGAATTGCCTGGCTGCTCTCTATGGTAGATAGGTAGAAACTTCAAAAAAAGAAGAGGCACTCACAGGACTTAGTAAACATTAGATTTATTTGTATTTCATCAAAAAAGGTTCAACCTTTTTTGAAGAAGAAATACAAATAAATCTAATGTTTACTAAGTCCTGCGAGTGCCTCTTCTCTTCTTTTTTTGATTTCTCTCTCTCTCTAAAAAAAAGAAAAAAAAGAAAGGGAGACCATATTGTGGAGAAATAAATAAATATATGTGTGATGTGTGAGCACAAAAGGGATCATAGATGTATAAACATAATTCTATATACAAAAATGGTATTACATATGCACTCATGTATCCCTGTTATATTAAAAAGCCGCTATATCTATATTTTTCGCTTTAACCCTCCAGAAATAAAGTGCCAAACTTGTAAATCCAATAGGTTTCTCTTTGGCAGAGTCTAGTAAACCTATTGGAACCTTGTATATATACGAAAAGAGGACCCTTGTTAGCATATTCTGTGGTGCCTGGAGACTTTATGTTTATTGCTATTTTTGGTGATGTTCCTATAATGTTCACCCCATCTCCTGCGCACTTTGTGTATTGTGCAACCCAAATATTGGGTCCCACATTTGCATGTGAGTAGATAGATAACACATGTGGAACTACAATCTAATCTCTTTTGATGGAATAAGTATGGCCAGTAGTGTTGGAAGTGACATTGGTGACTCCATGAGAGATATTTTTGCACATGTTGCACCTCTTAACCCCACATCTATAGGCTCATTTGTTGGCAGAATGGTTGTTAATAGTGCTTTTGTTTTTATGTTTTTTTCTTTGTCATCACTATTTTACTGGGTGCTAATTTCTGTTTTATCATGTGTGCTCGTCTAAAAGTGACCGATGGCTTGTCCTCTAAAATATGTTTGAGGATCAGATCTTTTTGGAGCAAGTACCAGTGTTTATTAATAATCTTTCTGATAATTCGATAATTGGAATTATAATTAGTATAAAAATATATTTTCTGTTTAGTAATATCTGATTCCTTGGCTGGAATGTTATTATATTCAGGATTTATGATTTTTTTTCCCCATCAAGTGCTCTTGCTTTCAAATATCCTTCCTCAATAAGATGTTACGGAAACCCCTTTTTCCCAAATCTGTTTATAAAAATCTTAGCTTGCTTTTCAAATATATCTAATGCAGAACAATTCCTCCTTATTCTACAGAATTGACTATAGGGGATATATATTTTCCAACCAACAAAATTATTACTATAGTAATTAAGGAAATTGTTGCTATCTACACTTTTGAAAATTTTTTGGTCCCAAGTTAACACCACATCTAAAAATTTGATACTATTTTTTTGGATGTTATTATTTAAGTGAGCTACAAATTCCATGCCATAGCAGATTCTGAAGAACCATTCCAAATAAAAATCAAATCATCAATGTACCTTCCATAGAAGACCAGGTTCTTACCCCATTTTTTTGTGCTAAATTTAGAGGTCCTTGAACCTACCCATCACCAAATTGGCGAAACTTAGGGCAAACATGGTCCCCATGGCGGTACCTTTGATTTGGAGAAAAAAATTATCCAGATATTTGAAATAATTATGTTGTAGGATATATAAGATTAGTTCTGATATATATATATATATATATATATATATATATATATATATATATATATATATATATATATATATATATATATATATATTTTACCTGCAAGCATATAAATGTCACCATATAAATATTTTTTAATACATTCTATTCCTATCTCATGAGAGATATTTGAATCAAGGGCACACACGTCACATGTCATCCATATAAAATTTTCCTCTCTCCTGACCAAAGAAAGTTTTCTGAAGAGGTCAGTAGTATTTATACTATAATCGCGTTTGTAACGCGCCCATCGGTGTCGCCAGTTGCGCTCGCATCCTCAAAGGAATGTTGGCTACACGCGGATCCAAAAGAATATTGGTATATCTTGTATTAACAAAAAAAAAACACGCACACAAAGTATGAACAATAGAAACCTATTTGTCCACACGAAGTATGAAAGAAAAAATAAACGATTGCACAAATTATTAACAAAAAATCGAACCCTTATAACGCAAAACTCAAATAATAGAAACTACCTAACCCTTAAATCGTCAAACCTTAACAACCACGAAGTATTAACAAAAAACCCTAACACTTAAACCGCAAATCACCCACAACGCCAACATAAAAAAATTCAATATTAACCCCCAAACAACCAAACCCTACAACGCCAACTACCTAATTATACTATTAACCCCTAAACCGCAAACCACTCACAACGCAAATAATTTAACTAATCACTAAGGCCTAGATTTAGAGTTTTGTCGGTAACGACCCGCGTAGCTAACGCCGGCTTTTTTCTGTCCGCACCATAAAAATAACTCTGGTATTGAGAGTCCACAAAAAGGCTGCGTTAGGCTCCAAAAAAGGAGCGTAGAGCATTTTTAACGCAGCTTCAACTCTCGATACCAGAGTTGCTTACGCAAGTGGCCAGCCTCAAAAACATGCTCGTGCACGATTCCCCCATAGGAAACAATGGGGCTGTTTGAGCTGAAAAAAAACCTAACACCTGCAAAAAAGCTGCGTTCAGCTTCTAACGCAGCCCCATTGTTTGCTATGGGGAAACACTTCCTACGTCTGCACCTAACACCCTAACATGTACCCCGAGTCTAAACACCCCTAGCCTTACACTTATTAACCCCTAATCTGCCGCCCCCGCTATCGCTGACCCCTGCATATTATTTTTAACCCTTAATCTGCCGCTCCGTAAACCGCCGCTACTTACATTATCCTTATGTACCCCTAATCTGCTGCCCCTAACACCGCCGACCCCTATATTATATTTATTAACCCCTAATCTGCCCCCCTCAACGTCGCCTCCACCTGCCTACACTTATTAACCCCTAATCTGCCGAGCGGACCTGAGCGCTACTATAATAAAGTTATTAACCCCTAATCCGCATCACTAACCCTATAATAAATAGTATTAACCCCTAATCTGCCCTCCCTAACATCGCCGACACCTAACTTCAAACATTAACCCTTAATCTGCCAACCGGAGCTCACCGCTACTATAATAAATGTATTAACCCCTAAAGCTAAGTCTAACCCTAACACTAACACCTGCCTAACTTAAATATAATTTTAATCTAACGAAATTAATTAACTCTTATTAAATAAATTATTCCTATTTAAAGCTAAATACTTACCTGTAAAATAAATCCTAATATAGCTACAATATAAATTATAATTACATTGTATCTATTTTAGGATTAATATTTATTTTACAGGCAACTTTGTAATTATTTTAACCAGGTACAATAGCTATTAAATAGTTAAGAACTATTTAATAGTTACCTAGTTAAAATAATTACAAAATTACCTGTCAAATAAATCCTAACCTAAGTTACAATTAAACCTAACACTACACTATCAATAAATTAATTAAATAAAATACCTATAATTATCTACAATTAAACCTACCACTACACTATCAATAAATAAATTAAATACAATACCTACAAATAACTACAATGAAATAAACTATCTAAAGTACAAAAAATAAAAAAGAACTAAGTTACAAAAAATAAAAAAATATTTACAAACATAAGAAAAATATTACAACAATTTTAAACTAATTACACCTACTCTAAGCCCCCTAATAAAATAACAAAGACCCCCAAAATAACAAAATGCCCTACCCTATTCTAAATTACTACATTTCAAAGCTCTTTTACCTTACCAGCCCTGAACAGGGCCCTTTGCGGGGCATGCCCCAAGAAATTCAGCTCTTTTGCCTGTAAAAAAAAACATACAATACCCCCCCCCCAACATTACAACCCACCACCCACATACCCCTAATCTAACCCAAACCCCCCTTAAATAAACCTAACACTAAGCCCCTGAAAATCTTCCTACCTTGTCTTCACCCTACCAGGTTCACCGATCCGTCCTGAAGAGCTCCTCCGATGTCCTGATCCAAGCCCAAGCGGGGGGCTGAAGAGGTCCATGATCCGGCAGAAGTCTTCATCCATGCGGGAGCTGAAGAGGTCCATGATCCGGATGAAGTCTTCATCCAAGCGGGAGCTGAAGAGGTCCATGATCCAGATGAAGTCTTCTATCAACGGCATCTTCAATCTTCTTTCTTCCTGATCCATCTTGCAGACCTCCGACGAGGAACATCCTCTTCTCCCGACGCCTACTAGCCGAATGACGGTTCCTTTAAGGGACGTCATCCAAGATGGCGTCCCTCAAATTCCGATTGGCTGATAGGATTCTATCAGCCAATCGGAATTAAGGTAGGAATATTCTGATTGGCTGATGGAATCAGCCAATCAGAATCAAGTTCAATCCGATTGGCTGATTCGATCAGCCAATCAGATTGAGCTTGCATTCTATTGGCTGTTCAGATCAGCCAATAGAATGCAAGCTCAATCTGATTGGCTGATTGGATCAGCCAATCGGATTGATCTTGATTCTGATTGGCTGATTCCATCAGCCAATCAGAATATTCCTACCTTAATTCCGATTGGCTGATAGAATCCTATCAGCCAATCAGAATTCGAGGGACACCATCTTGGATGACGTCCCTTAAAGGAACCGTCATTCGGCTAGTAGGCGTCGGGAGAAAAGGATGTTCCGCGTCGGAGGTCTGCAAGATGGATCCGGAAGAAAGAAGATTGAAGATGCCGTTGATAGAAGACTTCATCCGGATCATGGACCTCTTCAGCTCCCGCTTGGATGAAGACTTCATCCGGATCATGGACCTCTTCAGCTCTCGCTTGGATGAAGACTTCAGCCGGATCATGGACCTCTTCAGCCCCCCGCTTGGGCTTGGATCGGTGAACCTGGTAGGGTGAAGACAAGGTAGGAAGATCTTCAGGGGCTTAGTGTTAGGTTTATTTAAGGGGGGTTTGGGTTAGATTAGGGGTATGTGGGTGGTGGGTTGTAATGTTGGGGGGGGTATTGTATGTTTTTTTTTACAGGCAAAAGAGCTGAATTTCTTGGGGCATGCCCCGCAAAGGGCCCTGTTCAGGGCTGGTAAGGTAAAAGAGCTTTGAAATGTAGTAATTTAGAATAGGGTAGGGCATTTGTTATTTTGGGGGTCTTTGTTATTTTATTAGGGGGCTTAGAGTAGGTGTAATTAGTTTAAAATCGTTGTAATATTTTTCTTATGTTTGTAAATATTTTTTTATTTTTTGTAACTTAGTTCTTTTTTATTTTTTGTACTTTAGATAGTTTATTTCATTGTAGTTATTTGTAGGTATTGTATTTAATTTATTTATTGATAGTGTAGTGGTAGGTTTAATTGTAGATAATTATAGGTATTTTATTTAATTAATTTATTGATAGTGTAGTGTTAGGTTTAATTGTAACTTAGGTTAGGATTTATTTTACAGGTAATTTTGTTATTATTTTAACTAGGTAACTATTAAATAGTTCTTAACTATTTAATAGCTATTGTACCTGGTTAAAATAATTACAAAGTTGCCTGTAAAATGAATATTAATCCTAAAATAGCTACAATGTAATTATAATTTATATTGTAGCTATATTAGGATTTATTTTACAGGTAAGTATTTAGCTTTAAATAGGAATAATTTATTTAATAAGAGTTAATTAATTTCGTTAGATTAAAATTATATTTAATTTAGGGGGGTGTTAGTGTTAGGGTTAGAATTAGCTTTAGGGGTTAATACATTTATTAGAATAGCGGTGAGCTCCGGTCGGCAGATTAGGGGTTAATAATTGAAGTTAGGTGTTGGCGATGTTAGGGAGGGCAGATTAGGGGTTAATACTATTTATTATAGGGTTAGTGAGGCGGATTAGGGGTTAATAACTTTATTATACTAGCGGTGCGGTCCGCTCGGCAGATTAGGGGTTAATAAGTGTAGGCAGGTGGAGGCGACGTTGTGGGGGGCAGATTAGGGTTTAATAAATATAATATAGGGGTCGGCGGTGTTAGGGGCAGCAGATTAGGGGTACATAGCTATAATGTAGGTGGCAGCGCTTTGCGGTCGGCAGATTAGGGGTTAATTATTGTAGGTAGCTGGCGGCGACGTTGTGGGGGGCAGATTAGGGGTTAATAAATATAATACAGGGGTCGGCGGTGTTAGGGGCAGCAGATTAGGGGTACATAAGTATAACGTAGGTGGTGGTCGGCAGATTAGGGGTTAAAAAAATGTAATCGAGTGGCGGCGATGTGGGGGGGCCTCAGTTTAGGGGTACATAGGTAGTTTATGGGTGTTAGTGTACTTTAGAGTACAGTAGTTAAGAGCTTTATGAACCGGCGTTAGCCCAGAAAGCTCTTAACTACTGACTTTTTTCCTGCGGCTGGAGTTTTTTTTTTTTTAAACTTTATTTATATTCCAGATCCATTCCTACATGGGAGTTTCAGTTGACAGAAGTTACATTTTTACATATGTTTGATACAGTTGTGAAGGTAACAACATTCTTCCCGTCCAAAAGGATAGGGAAGGTCCCTTCAAGTGAGGTAGTTCCACAGCAGGAAGTAAATCTGGTTCCATTTTTCTATTTTTGAAACATAACAAAACATAACATAATATAAAAAACATAAAACAATAACCATAACATACATACCTCATACATCACAGCAGGGCATCTCCACTCCTGAGGGGGGGGGGGGGGTAGGGATTGGTGGGACCCTGGCACCCCATCTCACTCAATGGGAGATGTGTCTACTCAGAGCGTATGAGATCAAGGGGAGGATAGTTAGGAAGGCGAGGAGAACCATCTGCCATTCAAGTTTTCCTCTAGCATAAACGATGAATTCCGAAAGGGGTATAGTAACTTTTGTCTGATGCGTGGGGGGACATACATCAAATATGGTTCCCATTTATGTATGAAAGCTTTTATTCTTTTGTCGAGATCTCCCTGTACATTCGCTTGCTCCAGTAGAGCTTGACTATGTATTGCTTGTATTAATTTTGTAAAAGGAGGGGATTTACTGTCAGCCCAATATTGCATGATTAGTCTCCTAGTAAGTAAAATTATCGAGTGTAAAAATTTCTGGGACTGTGGTGCAACTTCCAGGTCATGAAGAAAGATAATATTAGAAGGGGTTAGGGTTATCTCTTGTCGCAATACTTTCTGGAGCCAGTGTTTAACCCTTCCCCACAATCCCCTCAGTCTAGGGCAGTCCCATAGCATGTGAATAAGGTCTGGGGACGGAAAAGAACATTTATTACATTTGTCAACTGCCTGCGGGACCCATCTTAGTCTTAGGCTTGGAAGGACATATGCTTGGTGGATTAATTTGGTATGTGCTTCCCTTGAGTATGCTGAAAGAGTGGCCATTCTAACTTTCTGAAAGCTGGCTATTATTTCCTGAGAAGTAATCACAATGTCTCTCATCCCTTGCCACCGATTATGTATTGTTTGTAGGACAGGCTGTTCCAATTGCTGCGTAATCTCAGAGTAGATGCGAGTAATAGAGTGAGATCCCTGGTTTGCTATGCAAAATAACCTATCTATGCTGTTACTTGTAGTCGTAAGCTGCTTTTCTGTTATAAGAGCCCTAACATAATGTCTACACTGAAAATAGGCAAACCTTGTGTCAAGAGGAATAGCATAATTTTCCCTCAAAGTCTGGAAGGGGGTGAGTTCAAGCGTAAGAGGGTTAATTACCTGTGCTACAGATGTCAAGCCTACTGCTCCCCATCTCTGAAAAGCTTGGGTGGTGTAGCCGGGTATAAATTTAGGGTTCCCCTGTATTGGCAAATATTTGGTCACAGTATGGTCTATTTTCCAAAAGCGACACAGTTTGTGCCAGGCCCTGATCGGATCCCTAAACAGTATATTGTGTGAAATATGGTGTGGTAAGGCCTGAAGTGTGGAGTGTGGAAGGTAAGCTAGGTTCATCGGCGCTGCACTATCCATCTCTACCGCAGGGCTAAAGTAGTCAGATCTAGTTAGCCACCCCAAGACCAACTTGGCTAATGTCGCCCAGTTATACCATTGGATGTTTGGGAACATGAAACCCCCTGCTCCCAATGGCATAGACAGTTTAGGTATGCTGATTCTATGTTTCTTTTGATTCCATACAAATGATGCAAAAGTGGAGGAGATGGTTTGTATGTCTTTGTTGTGGAGCAGGAGAGGGAGCATTTGCAAGGGGTATAGTATTTTTGGTAGGATTATCATTTTCAATAGGTGAATTCTACCATGAAGGGAGAGGGGGAGACCTCTCCATCCCCGTATGATATTTTGCACATTAAGTATGACCTTTGGGATGTTAAGACGGTATATACGGGTCGGGTCGACATGGATATGAATACCTAAATATTTGAATGTGCCTGTTGTGATTTTAAGGTTTGTATTTCGAAGGGTTGCACCTTCCTCGTTTTTTAGCCAGGTCACTTCAGATTTGGTTTCATTTATTTTATACCCTGTGAAGGTGCCAAAGTTTACCATGATGTCTAATAGTCTAGGGACATTTAGAGCCGGGTTACTAATATATAACAAGAGGTCATCTGCGAACAGGGAAATATGTAGGCGTCACCCATGAACCTGAAGGCCCGCACAGTGTTGGCGTATATAACACGCCAGCGGTTCTATGGCCAGATCGAACAGAAGTGGGGACAATGGGCAGCCTTGTCTAGTACCTCTTTCTAAGTGAAATGAGGGGGACAGACCGCCGTTTATGATAAGTGATGCCGAGGGCATTCGATATAGTTGCTGGATAGCATCCAGGAACTGACCTGTTATGCCAAACCTAGCCAGGGAGGTATAGAGATGGTCCCACTCCACCCTGTCGAATGCTTTCTCCGCATCAACAGAGAGCAAACATGCGTCTACCAGTGGTGATTTGGAGGGGTTAGCATGGGCTTGATGGTATTGTGCTATAACTGCAAGTGTTTTGCGCAAGTTGACCACTGAGGAGCGGTGTTTGACAAACCCTGTCTGGTCCGGATGGACCAGCGAAGGGAGTACGTCCGCCAACCGGTTTGCTAAAATTTTGGTGAACAATTTATAGTCCCCATTTAAGAGGGAAATCGGCCTATATGATTCCGGCAGGGTAGTCCCTATCTGGCTTTGGAAGAACACATATGGTGGCGTCTGTAAATCTGGGGTCTGGGATTGAGTTCCCCTCTAGGTATTCTGAGAATAATTTTGCCAAAACAGGTGCTATATTTGCTTGTAAGATTTTATAGTATTCTGCGGGAAGACCATCAGGTCCCGACGCTTTTCCTAATTTGGCATTTTTTATGGCATTCGTGACCTCCTGTATTTGTATTGGGGCATTAAGGGTGGATAATTGCTCCTGTTGTAGAGCAGGGATGTCAACTTCTTTCCAGAACTGATTCTTATCGTGCTCTGAAATGTCTTGTTTAGAGTATAATTTAGTGTAGTATGTTACAAATTCTCGCATAATTGAGGGGGTATCTGTGCATAGACCGTTTGCGGTAGCTATTGCTGGGATGTTAGCTCGGGGGGTGACAATTTTGACCATATTTGCCATAATTTTCCCGGCTTTGTTTCCGAATCTATAGAATTTACCTTGACGGTAAATGGTGTGAATATTATCTACCATTTGAATATGGGTGTCTCTCTCTTTTTTTAACTCGTATTAGCGCTGTCTAGTCTGGTCAGTAGGGTGGTGTAGGTAAGCATTATATGCCTCCGATAGTTCTCCCAGCAATTGATTTGTCACTTTCTTGGCCAGAGTTTTGTGGCGCGATGTATAAGCTGTGACCCTCCCTCTCAACACCGCCTTTGAAGCATGCATGTGTGTTATCTGTGTTATACTCTATCCAGTAAGAGATCAACTGCAAATCTACATTGTTATAGAGGTGTGTGGGGAATCTCCATGTTCTCTGTAAGCCTTCTGGGGGGGAAAAATCAAGCAGGAGTGAGATGGGGGCATGGTCTGAGATGGTAATGGGATGTATTTTACTCAGTGAGATGGTAGGAGTGAGGTCTGGAGTCGTGAGAAAATAATCAATCCTAGACAGTGTGTGGTGTGATTTGGACATACACGTGTAATCTCAGAGGTCTGGGTTGCGCAATCTCCATAAGTCAACTAGCCCCAACCCCTCTCTAAACCCCAAGGTTATATTAGTCTCACTTTTCTGTCTCTGGGAGCTAGATCCTGCAGCTAGGGAAGGTGCAGTCTCTGCAAATCTGTCAAGTGGGGAGAGTTGTGTCATGTTGAAATCCCCTCCGATAATTATTGGAAATTCGCTTCGTCTAGTTAAGTTCGTTTGCATCTGTTGCCAGAATTGAGGGGAGAGGTTATTTGGGCCATAGATGTTGCACAATAGATAAGTTCTGGAGGCTATATGCAGGTTTGTTATAATGTACCGGCCTTTCGCATCTATAGAGGTATTGGTGAACCTAACATCTAGTCCCTTTCTGACTAGTATCGCAACTCCCTTCTTTCTGCCTGTGGTTGGTGTGTTTATGACCTGTCCAACCCACCTTATTTTAAGTTTATTGTGTTCCTCTTCTGTTAAGTGGGTCTCTTGAAGGAGCGCAATGTCTGTCTGGATTGTGTTTAAGTGGTGTAAAATTTTGCTTCGCTTAGCGGGGGATGTAATTCCCCCAACATTCCAAGAAACTATGCTACAGCCCTGCGCCATAATATAAGTAAGTTATAGGGAGGAATGCGCCTGGGACTAATGTTCCCTGGGATCTCACTATTAAAGGATGTTTCTCCAGGAGCAGGAAGGCCACTATAGTAGAACAAGTAAGTGTCAGAGTGTGTTGTAGGGTCCATGCAATAACATTGGGTGCCAGGGGACCGTACTTACAGTTAGGTGGGGAAGGAGAAGATCGGTTAACCCAGTAACAGGAATTCTGAGGTGTCGGGGGTTCATGTTGTGTAAGCCCCTCAGAGTGGAGACACACCCATCTTTGGAAATAAATACAAGAGTATATTAATACAATAGGTATCATTAGCTTTGAGGGCCTAACACAATTACATAGCAAATGTCTACAACAGTCATATATATCATTTGCATATAGGATTGAGAGTATAGTCTCAGCTTTTTTTTTTCCTTTATATTCAAGTATAGTTGCGAGCATTTCACAAGAGTCAGTATGTGAGAACGCGGGTGTTACCACATTGAGGTAACAAACTGTAGGGGGGTCGTCTCACCCTTTCCCACGACTAAGGCATAATTCGTGAAGCAGCACAATCTCACAATGGCTGTCGAGAAACGCAAGGGTTCTAGTCGTCTAGAGACTAATTTGACATACATTTCACTAATACATGCCAGCTCACTAGGTGTAATCTTTTCATGTCTGGATTGGCCATTCACACAACATTCGATTGCCCCTGAAGTAAAATATAAAGTATGCTCTTAAGGTCTAGTAAATTTAAGCAAAAAGAGTCTAGTATATGGTCTTGACATGGTTCTATTCCACAGGGGAACCCATTCACACTCGACATACACTCCCAGCAGCTTTAAACCTAAAGTAATAGTGATATTGATAAACTTTTTTCGTATGCCAGGAGAGGGCATTTTCCTGTTTGGCCTGGTCTTAGGTGAACAACAACGAGGAGCTGATTCATTCACAGAATAATGTCTATAGATCATCAGTTTTAAGTATAATAACAAGTAAAGAACAATATTGATCACTCTCATACATTCAAGCCTACACAACAAATAACCAAATGAAAACAGATAAATAATTGAAAACAGAGTCACCATGTGTCCATTGTCTCTGGCTGTTTCTTGCCAACTGAACAAACCTGAGGGAGATATTAATCCCCATAGTGCAGATACCAGATGCACTATTAAACATTGCATGAACTTTAGAGATAGTCCAATGTCGCTGAAGTTCCTTTCGGCGTCTCTTCTCACCGCAGAAGGTGACGAGTACATCCATTTGTCCATATGGACATAATAAAGTTAGAAAAAATATGGAAAGGCTTACAAAGAATTCAGCGGACAATATCCTGCCCCTCCCGGTCTAGGAAGTCCTGTAGATCCTTGGGGGTAGTGAAAAACTTTGGGCCTGCGGGTGTTTGCAGTCTCAGTTTAGCCGGGTATAATAAAGAAGCCTGTTTCCCTTCTTTATGCAGGCGGGAGCATAGTGGGGCAAATTCTTTTCTGAGCTTAGACACCTCCGCTGAGAAGTCTTGGAATATTAGAAGCTTTTTCCCCTCGAAAATCAAGTCCCCAGAATGTGCCCTGTATGCTTGTAATAGGGCCAATTTCTCTTGGTAATTCAAGCACTTGAAAATTACTTGGCGTGGGCGAGAGTTCATGGTCTCAAGGCCTCTATCTGGGCCTATGCGATGGGCTCGTTCTACATCCAGGGGCAAATGATCCTGATTTATTTTTAGCAATTTAGGGATTGTAAGGGCTGTAAACTATAGCAGATCCTTATTTTTAATTGTTTCCGGGACGCCAATTACTCTGAGATTGTTTCTTCGGCTGCGATTTTCAAGGTCCTCTACCTTTTCTTGCAATATTTGGTTTTGGCGTACGAGTTGTCTTACTGAGGTAGAAGCTGCCACTTGTCTGTCTTCGACATCTGAAATGCGCTGCTCAACTTGGGATATTCTGGAGGAGAACTGACGCACCTCGCTAGTAAGCGTGTCCACCCCAGCTTGGAGTGACTCCATTTTTGGCAAAAAGAATGATTTTAATTCCTGAAGCAAAGCAGAGGAGTCTGTTGTGATTAAATTTGAGGATTTAGGGGATGGCGGGGACTCAGTATGTAAGTCTGGAACTGGTTTCTTTTTATCCGATTGTTTATTTCTGGATGTCATCTTTCCCGCCAACAAACTGGAAATAGGCGGAAAATATTTGTCTAGCTTCATATAAATCCCCAAAGCCAGTCACTTGTATTATATATGCAAAGTTCCCAATACGTTAGTATGTGCCTTTGGGGCGAGAATATAAAGATTTATTTTGCACAGTCTCGTAGCCTCTCCACAACAGCCTGGAGAACTCTGCCTTGTAAACTGCTGCTTTTCTGTATTTCTTAGGAGTGCCCTGAAAAACCAGCCTCCCACACTGTGTAGTGAAGGTTATCATGCATATAGATATTGATATAAATCAGAGGCTTTACTCTTCTCTCCTCCACTTTTAAACAATGCAAGTGTTCATCTAGCATGTATGGCTGTTTGTTAAAATCAAGGGAGCAAATGCAAAGCAAAACAGGTGTTTTTATAACTGTAGGGCTTCTAGATAATGTTTTCGTAGTCTTACACAATTTCTGCCCCAAAGAGTGTAACGGTTTCTGCTTGGGGATTTAATTAGGTCTGATTATGCATATATATGGAGGACTTTAAGGGTGTGCATTAGGGGTATTCAGTTGCAAGTACCCTCTTCCTTTCTGCATAGAGTCCTCTTCATTCCCTTCTCTCAACAATTCTGACCCAAACGGTCATAGAAAAAGGCCAGCCTTGCGGTCTGCCGCAACTCACCCACTCCGTTGTGGCTCCGATTGATGGGGATGGCTGTTTTCCAGATCTGGGTGAACCGCTGCAGGGGCTGCTGTGATGTCGGCCCAATCCAAGATGGCGGCCGCGATATGCGCACCACTGCGCACTTTAAATTCCCTTCCAGGGGCAAGGGCGATATTCGGCCCTTCACACAGAAGTCCAGTTGGGCTGATGTCCAGCAAGCTTCCCAACAAGGATGGCGTGTGGGATAGTGTGGTCAGCAGCAGTTTAGTGGTGTTTACCAAGTTGCGAGGCACGGAGCTCTTTATCTGTGCTGCTGACCCACCGCTCCGCCTACCGGAAGTCCTGCAGCTGGAGTTTTGACGTTAGATGTCTAACGCTCACTTCAGACACGACTCTAAATACCGGAGTTAGGAAGATCCCATTGAAAAGATAGGATACGCAATTGATGTAAGGGGATCTGCGGTATGGAAAAGTCACGGCTGAAAAGTGAGCGTTAGACCCTATTTTGAGTGACTCCAAATACCAGAGTTAGCCTAAAACCAGCGTTAGGAGCCTCTAACGCTGGTTTTCACGGCTAACGCCAAACTCCAAATCTAGGCCTTTGTCCCCTAACCTAACAACCCCTAAGTTAAATCTAATTATATAAAATAAAAAACATTACAATTACACAGCAAAAAATCTAATTACAAAAAATAAAAACATCTAAAATTACACAAAACAATAAAAATATTTATCAAAAATAAAAAACATTACACCCAACATAAAAAAAAACCTTAATCTAAAACTAAAATACAAATAGCCATTAAAATGGCTTTTTGCAGGGCTTTACCTTAAAGAAATCAGCTCTTTTAAACTAAAAATAATATCAATTGCTATTAAAAGTAAAGCCCCCCACCTACACAACTCCCCAAAATTAAAAAAAGTCTAAAAAAAAATAATCTACCGATTGCCTCTAAAGATGCATTTATATGGGCATTGCCCTTAAAAGGACAAACAGCTAATTTACTTTCCATTAAAATAAAAAAACTAATCTAACCCCCCCCACTAAAACTAAACTACCAATAGCCCTTAAATTGGCCTTTTGTAGGGCATTGCCCTAAAGAAATCAGCTTTTAACATGAATAAAGAAACCCCCCACCCACAGAACCCCCAAAATAAAAAAAAACTAACTCTAAAAAAACCTAAGCTACCCTTTGCCTCTAAAGGGGCATTTGTATGGGCATTGCCCTTAAAAGGGCAATCAGCATTCCCATTGGCTCACATTTTGGAATCTACCAATAGGATGAGAGCTACTGAAATTCTATTGGTTGATTTCAAAATGTCAGCCAACGGAAATGCAACCAATAGGATGAGAACTACTGAAATCCTATTGGCTGTTGAAATAGGATTTTTAATAGTTCTCATCCTATTGGCTGATTTTAAAATTTCAGCCAATAGGAATTCAAGGTACCCCTATATAAATGGGGTACCTTGAATTCAATCTTCAGTGTATGGTGGAGACCATATGAAGAGGATACTGCATAATGGATGTCTGCACGGCTGCCATTCCTGCTCCGTGGCTACCTCCGCTTCGCTGCCGCCTCCTCTCCACAGCCAGCTCTGTGATTCCTTCACTCCAGGATGAAGATAGATGTCCCCGCACTGGATGACATGGATGTGCCTGGAAGAAGATCTTCACTGCTGGACTTCAGAAACTGTGAGTCCCTACTTTGTGGTTAGACTTAAGTTTTTATTAAATTTTTTGGGGGGTGTTTTTTTTTTTAAATTAGGGAATTTTTATTTATTTTTTAAGGCTGCAAAAAAGGGCTGATTGCCCTTTTAAAGGGGAATGCCCATACAAATGTCCCTTTAGGGGCTATGGGTAGCTTAGGTTTTTTTATACAGGTTTTTTTATTTTGCGGGGTTCTGTGGGTGGGGGGGTTTACTTTTAGGGGGTAATTGTTTCTTTATTCATGTTAAAAGAGCTGATTTATTTAGGAGAATGCTCTACAAAAGGCCCTTATTTTTTTTAATAATTTAGGTTCGTAATTATTTTTAAATGTTAATTTAATTAGGGTTAACTTATGGGGGTGTTAGGTTAGGGGGTTAGATATTATATTAATTCTTTACGTTATGGGTCGGTGTTGGCGGATTAGAGTACTGAAAGTAAGTGTATGTATAATTTTACCATTAAAACTGAAGGCATATAGTGTCAGTTTGTACATGATTTATACAACTGCTTATTATTTTAGTGTCAGTGTGTACATTATTTATACAGTCACTATGCATTGTTACTGTATAAATAATGTGTGGGCAGAGTTATGGAAATTGTTTATCTCAACTTCCGAAAATCTTATACCGGCATATTTAATAGAAAGAGACATATTCGTCAGTGTCAATCAAACACTGCATGTTTGATGAAAGCCCTGCCTCTCGCTGGCAGTAAATCGAGTGTGTCACTCGCGACTTACTACGCTCCTTGCTTGCGCCTTTTAGTCAATTCAAATGTTTATATTATTTGACGCAGTTAGTAAAAAAACAGTCCGTGAGGATAGTTGCTGAAAAGAGAGATCAAAGTTTTTAATAGCAGAACATCGTCTGTTGTCTAATTGTTTAGCAATATTAGCCACTTTATCCCAAAAGCTTTTTTAAAAGCTATAGAAAAGCCTACTAATTTTTATTTTTAAAGCTTTTTTTAAAGTTTCAGTTTTTATAAAAAAATTTTTTTCTAGATTTAATCTCAAAAGCTTTTTTAAAAGCTACACAAAAGCAAGCTAATTCATTTTATAACGTTTTTCTTAAAAGGGACAGTCAACCCAGAAATCGGTTCAGAGTGATACATATTCATTTACAAATGATTATTATTGTCCAATGTAGCCCAATGTTCTCCTCTAAATCATTTTAAAGTAAAATGACACAATTTGTTTCTTTCTCTTTTGCAAATGTCCATCTGCCCCCTCCCCTATTTTGTCAGCAGCACGTCATCTACCTGTGATCGTAAGAAAGTTTTCTATCCTACACATTCACGTGTTTTGAGCATGCGCATTGCACCAATTATAGAAGGGATCTTGAGGGTTTTTTTGCATTTCCTTAGGTGTTTGACACTTGAGAATGTGGAAGCTTCTTAGTGCAGAGAACACAGAGATAAAGCTGAGGACACTAACATGTCTTTCCCTGTACTGAAGGGGTTGCAGTTTTTGACAGCACCAATGTGGTGCACTAGGAGACATTTTATCCGATAGCACAGATAGCAGAACCTTGGATTAGCTGCATTCACACTACTAAATTGCAGTTTGCCAGAAGTTAAGCTGCTGTCCTGTTAAATATATTAGAAATAATGTTCCCATCATTGTTGAATATTACAGTTACATTGTAGAACATTGGAGCTTAACATTGGAGCTTAAATTCATATGACTACATTATAAAATAAGCAGAGGTTGCTTTGTAGTGTTTAACATGTATAACATAACATTTAACTGCAACATGTAACCCAATATAGTCTGAAATTGTCGTTAATCTGATAGAAGGTCAAGCAGTTAAATTTCGCCCTGATTTAGTGGCCAGAGTTTTTCATTTAAAACCTTAAGAACTTTTTGATGACATCACAAAGAAACATGTTTTGGGTAAACCAGTTGCCAAAGTTCATGTTATTGAATTTCAGAAACGTAGTTTACCTCATGCACACATTTTGCTTATTTTATCTGCAGAACATAAGCCTAAAAATGCTAAAGTAATTGCTAGTTTTATTTCTGCAGAAATACCTGACATTGATACCTGGCAATTGTAAACAAACACATGATACATGGGCCATGTGGGGAGCATAATCTAAGATCTCCATGTATGGTTGATGGTGTTTGCTCTAAGCAATTTCCAAAATCCTTCCAGGAAGAAACATTGATAAATGTAGATGGGTATCCACGTTACAAGAGATTAAAAAAAAACAACTGTTTCAATTGAAATAAATGGAAAAACTATTGATAACTCTTGGGTTGTACCATACAACCCATATTTGACATTAAAATACAACTGCTATATTAACATAGAAAGCTGTGCCTCCATAAAAAGTGTAAAGTACATAATTAAATATATTTATAAAGGGCATGGCTGTGCTAATATAGCAATTAAAGAACATGAAACTCTTCTTCATGATGACTCCTTTTATGGATTCTCGATATGTCAGTGCTCCAGAAGCAGCATGGTGGGTTTTTGGTTTCCACACGCACCATCAATCGCATACCATCGTGCGATTGCAAGTTCACCTTCCTGGAGAACAGTCTGTATATTTTACTGAAGATAATATTGAAACTGTTGTAGAAAGAACGCAATTAAGAGACACAACTTGGACTGCTTGGTTTAAGTTAAACCAAGAAGATTTGTCAGCTCATGCATTTCTTTACACTGATATTCCTCAGCATTTTCTTTTTCATCAAAAGACAATAAAATGCAAAAAAAGAGTACAAGTTTGAGCAAATAACACCATTGGTCACATGTACTCTGTAAATTTAACTTTGTTGAGAGATTTTGTTTACGATTACTTTTACTCCATATTAAAGGAGCAACTTCTTTTAAACATATCCGAACAGATGATGGAGTTCAATTTTACACATTTAAAGAAGCAGCTCAAAAACACTGTATTTTTGAAGATGATCAATCATGGGACTTAACTCTGCATGAAGCTGCAAGTGAAATGATGCCTTGACTGCTTAGAGAGCTTTTTGCTCATATTTGTGCTTTAGCATCTTCACCAAATGCTAAAGAGCTTTTTGAAAAGTACAAAGAAAAACTTTTTGAAGACTTTTCAAAGCACCCTGGTGACACACCAGAGTATTAAAATTGTTTAAATTAAGCACTTAGAGATATTCAGGATATATTGATTGTTAATGGCAAAAATTGTCAGGAGTTTGGTTTACCAAATCCTCCAAACAATTTACCAGAAAATCCCAGAGACCTATAGGATGCTGCTTTTGAAAGTTATACTGGAGTCCAAATGAAGGCATCTTTTAATGATCTTCAAAGACAAAGTTTTCAAGAAATCATTGCTGCATCAGAAAATGAAACTTTACCACAAAGGTGTTATTTCCTTGATGGTTATGGTGGTAGTGGTAAAACATACCTATACAAGACTTTGCTGAGGACATTTATAGGAAAGAGTGAGGTAGCATTACCAGTTGCTTCAACAGGTATTGCGGCAAATGTATTTGAAGGTGGATGAACATACCACTCGCAGTTTAAGTTGACAGTTCCTTTGTTGGATACTTCAACCTCTTCCATGAGGCAAACCTCTAATGATGCGCAAATGATTCGTACAACAAAGATTATTATTTGGAATTAATCTACCATGTCTTACAGTGGAGCACTCAGATGCGTCAGCAAACTCCTTCTAGAGCTGATGAATAAGAACAATCCTTTTGGAGGAAAAACAATGCTGCTCTGAGGTGATTTCAGACAAACTCTTCCTGTTGTTGCACATGGAAGTAGATCAGCTATAGTTGAAGCCAGCATACAATTCAATCCACTCTGGCAAAAGTTTAGAGCTTTTGAAGCTGACAAATAATGTTAGATCTGTTGATCCTGAGTTTAGCTCTTGGCTTCTAAAGCTTGGAGATGGAATACTCACAAACGAGCATGGCTTTCATGAAGATATCTTTGAAATTCCATCTCAAATGATTTGCAAAGGAGATTTTTGGTGAAGAGTTAAAAGATTCTGATGCTTTTAAGTTTGCCAAAATGGCAATTGTATGTCCAAAAATAGTGATGTTGACAAGATCAATGAAGAAGTTCTTAGTTTGTTAGAAGGTGAAACCTCAATGTATTTAAGCACTGATTCCATTGATGATGAATCACAGAAAGACAGGGATAATTATCCAGTTGAGTTTTTAAATGAATGCCAGTTCATAAACTCAATCTTAAAATTGGTAGTATTATTATGCTTTTGCGTAACTTTAATACTAAGAGAGGTCTCTGTAATGGCACCAGATTGGATGTGAAAGCTTTGCTGCAAAATTTAATTATTGCTCAAGTATTAACAGGTACAGCTGAAGGACAAAATGTCTTTATTCCTCAAATAGACTTAGCCCCAAATAATACAGAACTTACTTTTATATTACGAAGACAATTTCCAGTTAAATTGGCATTTGCTATGACTATTAACAAGTCTCAAGGTCAAACTTTAGATAGAGTTGGCATCTATTTGCCTGAACCTATTTTCAGTCATGGTCAGCTATATGTAGCTTTCACTCGAGTAAAAAGCTCTGCTGATGTAAAAGTTAAAGTCATAGATGGACGAGAACAAGGCTACTTATTAACAGGAAGTGATGCCTGTTTTACAAAAAATGTGGTTTACTAAGAAATATACTCAAAGTAGACATAATTAGAAGAGCAGACATTTTTTATATATTTAGGACAGCAGCCCATCCAAATACGGTGTTGCTACACCTGAATCTTAAATATATATATAAAATAAGTGTGACCAAATAGGGTGTTGCTGTACCTGTAGCTTTTTATATATTTAGGACAGCAGTCCTTAAAAACACGGTGTTGCTACACCTGTGGCTTAAAAATATTTATATAAAAGCAGACTTACCAAATAGAGTGTTGCAACATCTGTAGGTTAAAAAATAAATAGACTGCTCTCTGGCCAGGCTTACCACATAGTCTTTTATAAAGGATGGTAGTTGTATTACGTATTTTTGCAAGAAAATAATCGATGTAAGCAGATCGTTTTTCTGTCAGGCTATTGATCCCAGCTATTATAAGCCTTCCTGATGGGTTTTTTCTTGTCTTTATGAATTTTAGGAAGGTGGTAATAAAAAGGGATGTTGGGGTGGGTGGGGTAATATATTATATATACTTATGGCCCCAATCTATAATCGCTAATAACTTGTTCATAAATACATTTGTTGGATCATTAGGTAGAATCCTATAGTAGTCTGTACCCATGAGGATTCTATTTGCCTCCTACATAGTCTTTGTAATCTTGTATGACTATGCCCCCCAACCCCCTTGTCCACCTGGCGAATTACTATGGAATTGTTATTGTTATTGGCTGGGCAAGCGCCCCCTGGAAGGACCAACATATCGCTTTACACATCGCGTGTCAGGGAGATTTTTGACACGCCTATCAGGGTTTGTTTACGAAACGAACAGCCTAATCTAATACCTATATTGGACTAACTCAAAATGTAATCTACATGTTTATAAGGGATATACTTTTGGCACACTAACATTTAGGATTGACACGGTGAGTGACAAATGTGAGCACAATAGAGGAAATTGTTGAGTGGTTGTACACAATATTTTGTCAACTAAAATTGCCACAAAGGGCTAATATGAATGCATCTTTAAAGCATTGATGAGTGGTCATCACTTTGTAAGTTGGCCATTAATAAGTTAATATTAATATATATATATATATATATGTGTGTGTGTGTGTGTGTGTGTGTGTGTGTGTATATATGCACATCTTTAATTGGTAATATTGTATAGTTATTTTATCCCTGAGAGGATCATCAATGGTGTATATAATTGTAGTAATTTCATAGATATAATAGTAGGCATGAATCATGTAATGTTTTATTTTTATTTTGTCTGTTTTAGTCATAGAATGATGTTTACATTTTAACAATGAATTACACCTGGTTTAAGATAATGGTCGGGTCTAGCATTAGCCTGGGATTGGTGGGTTTTAATTTAAAAGCCAGTGCTTCCAGTTCAGTAACATATGCCTGATGAAACAGCTAGCGCAGCTGAGAAACGCGTTGCAATCTGTATTTTAATCTCTTTTTTACACTTTGGGTGAGTGTTTACACCCTTAGTTTTTAACTTTAATAAACTTATTTTGAACGTATTGGAAGCCTGACATTTTTTGAGCCTATCCGGAGCTGACACCGCAAGTTGGTGGACTCTTAATCTCTGGAGGGGTACCAGTGAGCTGGGACACAGAGATCCCAGTACTCTCCACTTAGCAAAATAGGGTGCTGTCACTCTTGTGAGTATAACAACAACACAAGATATCTACATATCTCCTTCACATCACAGTGTTATGCTAGGATCTTTTCACAGATTCTCTATTCAACAAAGAATATTATCGCCTAGATTTAGAGTTCGTTCAGTAAAAAGCTGCGTAGCTAATGCTGCTTTTTTTGCCAACGCACCCTTCCAACAACGCTGGTATTTAGAGTTGTCTGAGGGGCTGCGTTAGGCTCAAAAAAGGGTTCGTTGAGCCTAACTTAGCTCCACTTCAGCCCTCAATACCAGTGTTGCTTACGGTAGCGTTAAGCTGGAAAAACGTGCTCATGCACGATATCCCCATAGGAAACAATGGGGCAGTTTTGGCTGAAAAAACACCTGCAAAAAAGCAGCGTTCAGCTCCTAACGCTGCCCCATTGTTTCCTATGGGGAAACACTTTCTAAGTCTACACCTAACATCCTAACATGAACCCCGAGTCTAAACACCCCTAACCTTACACTTACTAACCCCTAATCTGCCGCCCCTGCTATCGCTGACCCCTGCATATTATTATTAACCCCTAATCTTCCGCTTCGGACACCGCCGCAACCTACATTATCCCTATGAACCCCTTATCTGCTACCCCTAACACCGCCGACCCCTATATTATATTTATTAACCCCTAATCTGCCCCCCCAACATCGCCGCTACCTTACCTACACTTATTAACCCCTAATCTGCCGACCGGACCTCGCCGCCACTATAATAAATGTATTAACCCCTAAACCGCTGCACTCCTACCTCGCAAACACTAGAATAAATTATATTAACCCCTAATCTGCCCTCCCTAACATCGCCGCCACCTACCTACAATTATTAACCCCTAATCTCCCTAATCTCCCGCCCGCACCGTCGCCACTACTATAATAAATTTATTAACCCCTAAACCTAACTCTAACCCTAACACCCCCTTAACATAAATATAATTTTAATTAAACGAAATAATAGTCCTAAAATTAACTAAATTATTCCTATTTAAAACTAAATACTTACCTATAAAATAAACCCTAATATAGCTACAATATAGCTAATAGTTACATTGTAGCTATTTTAGGATTTATATTTATTTTACAGGCAACTTTGTATTTATTTTAACTAGTTACAATAGCTATTAAATAGTTAATAACTATTTAATAGCTACCTAGTTAAAATAAGTACAAAATTACCTGTAAAATAAATCCTAACACTACACTATCATTAAATTAATTAAATAAATTACCTACAATTACATAAAATAAAATACAATAAAATATACTATTCTATAATACAAAAACCCCCCCACTAAATTACAACAAATAAAAAAGAATTACAAGCAGTTTAAATGAATTACACCTAATCTAAGCCCCCTAATAAAATAAAAAAGCCCCCCAAAATAAAAAATTCCCTACCCTATTCTAAAATACAAAAGTAATCAGCTCTTTTACCAGCCTTTAAAAGGGCTTTTTGGGGGACCTTGCCCCAAAGTAATCAGCTCTTTTGCCTGAAAATAAAAATACAATACCCCCCCAACATTACAACCTACCACCCACATACCCCTACTCTAACCCACCCAAACCCCCTTTAAAAAAAAACTAACGTTAACCCCCTGAAGATCTCCCTACCTTGAGTCGTCTTCACCCAGCCGAGCCAAATTCTTCATCCAAGCGGAGCAAGAGTCTTGATCCAAGCGGCAAAGAAGAGGTTTTCCATCCAGACGATGTCTTCCAGACGATGTCTTCTTCCAAGCAGCATCTTCTATCTTCTTTCTTCCGGATCCATCTTCATCCTGCCGATGCGGAAAATCCTTCTTCCCCGACGAACTAAGGACGAATGAAGGTTCCTTTAAGGGACGTCATCCAAGATGGCGTCCCTTCAATTCCGATTGGCTGATAGAATTCTATCAGCCAATCAGAATTAAGGTAGAAAAAATCTGAAGTTCAATCCGATTGACTGATCCAATCAGCCAATCATATTGAACTTGCATTCTATTGGCTGATCGGAATTTTTTCTACCTTAATTCCGATTGGCTGATAGAATTCTATCAGTCAATGGGAATTGAAGGGCCGCCATCTTGGATGACGTCCCTTAAAGGAACCTTCATTCGTCGTTAGTCCGTCGGGGAAGAAGGATGTTCCGCGTCGGCGGGATGAAGATGGATCCGGAAGAAAGAATATAGAAGATGCCGCTTGGAAGAAGACATCGCCCGGATGGAAGACCTCTTCTTTGCCGCTTGGATCAAGACTTCGCCCGGATGGAGGACCTCTTCTTTGCCGCTTGGATCAAGACTTCTACCGGATGGAGGACATATTCTTGCTCCGCTTGGATGAAGAATTCGGCTCGACTGGGTGAAGACGACTCAAGGTAGGGAGATCTTCAGGGGGTTAGTTTTAGGTTTTTTAAGGGGGGTTTGGGTGGGTTAGAGTAGGGGTATGTGGGTGGTGGGTTGTAATGTTGGGGGGTATTGTATTTTTATTTTCAGGCAAAAGAGCTGATTACTTTGGGGCAAGGCCCCGCAAAAAGCCCTTTTAAGGGCTGGTAAAAGAGCTGATTACTTTTGTATTTTAGAATAGGGTAGGGAATTTTTTATTTTGGGGGCTTTTTTATTTTATTAGGGGGCTTAGATTAGGTGTAATTAGTTTAAACTGCTTGTAATACTTTTTTATTTTTTTGTAATTTAGTGTTTGTTTTTTGTATTATAGAATAGTTTATTTTATTGTATTTTATTTTATGTAATTGTAGGTAATTTATTTAATTAATTTAATGATATTTATCACCTGATATATGATATATTTCTCATTTGATATATTTTAACCTTGTGCTTATTTTAGCCTATGTTTAGATTAATACACTACTCAAAAGTTAGATTATACTATTCAGTGACCAGTTACTACTCTATATATTAAGCTGTTAGAGGCAGTGCAGCTATAGTGATAACCAGTAAATTTCCTTAGTACTGATATCTTTCCTTTTCTCTGATCCTAGATCTTGTCTTCCTCATCAACTCCAAGGCACAAACTGCAAAATTGGACAAACCTGGATTCCCTGCTAAAGCTGACAGACGAGTCTGATTAGAACCGCATGGCGGCGCAGCTCTTAGCATCTCAAGCATAGAGGCTACTAACTTCACATAGAGGATTACAGACGTGTCTGTTTGGAACCGCATGGCGGCCCAGCTCTTGGAATTTCAAGAGTAGAGGCTATTAGCTTCACATAGAGGATAACAGAGGAACAACAATTACGGAAACTATTTGATACGAAGTATCTGAAGGTATTTTTCGTAACCATTATTACTGATTTTGCTCAGCACACATCATTACTAATGATTTCAAAGACACTGGTACAAAAACAGCCTTAATTGAGACGTTTTCAGCTCTCATATATGTTCACATTTTTTATGTATATGTCAAATAGATATATCTTAGATATTTATGATTCTATTTTATGATTTTATTTTTTATGTGTAAAACATTAACCAAGATTCTTTATTTAATAGTTTTTATTTATTTATGCCGGCACTTACTTAATGTTATTGTGGATTTGTTTATCCTTCAATAAATTTGTAGTATAAAAATTGTTATTTTTTTTTTTATGTGTGTTATTACATAGGTGTTTTCAAATCCCTAGAAAACTTGCAGTATATACAGTATATATATATTTGTTATCTTTATGCTCATGTGTGTTATTACATCTGTGTTTTTAATGAAAACAATAGCACCCCTCCCGCATTTATTAGGGCTAATTAGTCCGATATATTATATATATTTTAACAGTCAGTCTTTGCTCTCTAGCGGAGCGCTAACCCACCCCCCTTTGTAATAGAGAGTTCCCATGTAATGTAGAGAATGAGTGAAAGGCTGAAAATGACTGAGAAGTTCATCCAGACATTACTAGCAGCTAACTGAGCTGTTAAATATGTAAATAACTTTTTTTCTCTACAACTAAATACTGTACATAACTAATGAAAACAAGAATACAGCATTATCCAAAACAATCCAGTAATGTTGAAATTATTATTGGGCCTTTGTGCCCAAACTTGCTTTGGAAAAGTCAATGTGCAATGATGAATTAACTAATTAATGAGTATACATTATCTTTCTTGTAATGAAACTCTTAAAAAAGATCATCCAAAGGATTGATGTTGGGCTCTTTGTATATGTCATTTACACAGGTGTAATTACTAATAATGAAGAGCACACCTGTGCTGTGATTCAACAAGGATACTTAAGGACACATTGTTTCACTGTTGATCTGTTTTTACAAGAGCTTCGGGAAACAAAAGACTGTGTTTATTAAACCTCTTCACAGTTGCAATCTTAAAGCTGACACTTTACTAAAGCTTTAACCCAGGGATATAGATGTAAGGATTCCTTAAGTGCCAATCCACATCCTAAGAAGCTGAAATGTGCTAAATGATATAACAAGATGGATTATGTTTGTTAGTTCCAATCTAGTAAAAGATGGTTAAACAAAGAAAGATGTAAAATAAATAGCTAACAGGTTTAAAAGAATGAGAAAGATTTGGAGCTTTATTAAACAGTTCCAAATTACAGGGTAAGAATCAAGAACTTGTTTTTTTTTCTTCTACAGAATATAGGTAATATTTATAAAAAATAATCATATTTTCTTGTGCATTTTTAAAGTTTTTTTTTCTCCAATTTATGCCTCATGCACTAGAAACTTTCATACATTAACATAACAATTTCATTTGTGTGCTATACCAGTATTTTAGAGGCAAACAAAAAGATATTTATAGTATGTAGTAGGTTTTTTTTCTTCATGAACTAACATTACATATTTAGGTTTAGATTTAGAAGCATTTTATTACAGATGTCAGTAAAGTTATCCAAATCAAAAGCTAATGTTTATTTGTGACTTGAGCAGGTGCAGATTGTGCATTTGTCCAACAGCCAGTTTTAATTTTGCAAGCAGCAGAATATGAGGCTTCATGCCTGACCCAAAACGCACAAATACATGCATATGTGTTCCTAGATCTTATTTTTGTTCTAAGAGAAATGATTGATGATAAAAATGGAAAACCCAAATTTTTTCGTTCATGATTCAGATAGAGCATGAAATTTTAAGCAACTTTCTAATTTACTCCTATTATCAAATTTTCTTTATTTCGTTGGTATCTTTATTTGAAATGCAAGAATGTAAGTTTAGATGCCGGCCCATTTTTGGTGAACAACCTGGGTTGTCCTTGCTGATTGGTGGATAAATTCATCCACCAATAAAAAAGTGCTTTCCATAGTTCTTAACCAAAAAAAAAACTTAGATGCCTTCTTTTTCAAATAAAGATAGCAAGAGAACGAAGGAAAAACGATAATAGGAGTAAATTAGAAAGTTGATTAAAATTGCATTCTCTATCTGAATCACGAAAGAAAAAAATTGGGTTCAGTGTCCCTTTAATAGTAAAGTTTTACCCTAATGATAAAGTTACCAAAAATTCTGAGACAGAACTGCAGATATGTTCATGTCTGGGGCACCTATTTAAAAGCAACATAAACAAATCTCAAAGACCAAAAAGTGTACATTCTCCTTGCAACGAACATTTATTTAAAGGGACATGAAACCCCAAAAGATAATTTCATAATTCAGATAGAACATACATATATTTTTTTTATATAGAAACAGGGATCTAAAAAACAAATTATTTTGAATATAATCTGCACAAAATTGATTAGATACTAGAACATTAAAACCTCCAACTTTTAGTAGCAAAATAATGCCATTTATACAAGTAAGCCCATGACTAATGCAAAGTATTCTTAAGTAATTAACTGCAATGCATTCAAGTAGAAGATTAGTCACATTCTCATGTAATACTCTAAGGTAATTAGCACTTTCTTTATTTCATTAACAGTATTTAAAGTATATTGAACTCAGATTTTAATTTAACATAAAAGGTTTATTTATGCTCAGAAATTTTTTTTAATGCACTTTTATTATTTATATTATAAGTGTTTCTTATAATTTAAGACTGGATGCTGAAGTTACGTTTACCAGTGATGTCGCGAACCTAAAAATTTCGGTTTGCGAACGGCAGACTCGAACTTCCGTAACTGTTCGCGAACCGGCGAACCGGGTGAACCGCCATTGACTTCAATAGGCAGGCGAACTTTAAAACCCACAGGGACTCTCTCTGGCCACAATAGTGATGGAAAAGTTGTTTCAAGGGGACTAACACTTGGACTGTGGCATGCCGGAGGGGGATCCATGGCAAAACTCCCGCAGAAAATTATATAGTTGATGCAGAGTCTAGTTTTAACCCATAAAGGGCCTAAATCACCTAACATTCCTAAATTGTTTGGAATAACGTGCTTTAAAACATCAGGTATGATGTTGTATCGATCAGATAGTGTAAGGGTTACGCCCGCTTCACAGTGACAGACCAAACTCCCCGTGTAACGCACCGCAAACAGTCCATTTGCACAACCACGAGATAGATAGATTTGATAAATAGATACATAGATTACATAGATCAATAGATGCAATATACATATGATAGATACAAATTACATAGATCAATAGATGCAATATACATTTGATAGATACAAATTACATAGATCAAAAGATGCAATATACATTTGATAGATACAAATAACATAGATCAATAGATGCAATATAGATTTGATAGATACGATTTACATAGATCAAAAGATGCAATATACATTTGATAGATAAGAATTACATAGATCAATAGATGCAAATTATATTTGATAGATACGATTGATAGTTAGATAGATTCGATAGATAAAAAGATAGATTTGATAGATATATAATTTCCCTGACAGAGTATAACAATAAGACATGCGGTCTGGAACCCGTGGTGTGTTAAGTTGTACTATTCTTAGCAGTTTAATACCTGATACTCCCCCTATCGGGGGAGGTCTATATGGCCTTGATTTTCAGAACAGGGAGATGGAAGAAGATGCTTGGTCTGTCCTCCTACTTCAAATTTGGCCGAAACACAAGTGGCTGTCACAAAACAGTACGGCCACGAGATAGATAGATTTGATAGATAGATACATAGATTACATAGATCAATAGATGCAATATACATTTGATAGATACGAATTACATAGATCAATAGATGCAATATACATATGATAGATACGAATAACATAGATCAATAGATGCAATATACATTTGATAGATACGAATTAAATAGATCAATAGATGCAATATACATTTGATAGATATGAATTACATAGATCAATAGATGCAATATATATTTGATAGATACGATTGATAGATTCGATAGATAGATTTGATAGATGTATAATTTCCCTGTGGGCCTGGCACACACGCTGGCAGGCGGGTTACTGCAATTAGATTACACTAGCAGACTGATATTTCACAGTCAAAAAAGTTTTAATTTTAAATATTTACACTACTGTTATAACAAATATGATTGGTGGCACTAGTTGGCAAGTGGGCCTGGCACACACGCTGGCAGGCCGGCAACTGCAATTAGATTACACTAACAGACTGATGTCTCAGTCAAAAAAGTTTTTTTTTTAAATATTTACGCTACTGTTACAACAAATATCAGTGGTGCCACTAACTTGGCAAGTGGGCCTGGCACACACGCTGGCAGGCAGGCTACTGCAATTAGATTACACTAGCAGACTGATGTCTCACAGTCAAAAAAGTTTTTTTTTAAATATTTAAACTACTGTTATAACAAATATGATTGGTGGCACTAGTTGGCAAGTGGGCCTGGCACACACGCTGGCAGGCAGGCAGGAAACTGCAATTAGATTACACTAGCAGACTGATGTTTCACAGTCAAAAAAGTTTTTATTTTAAATATTTACACTACTGTTATAACAAATATGATTGGTGGCACTAGTTGGCAAGTGGGCCTGGCACACACGCTGGCAGGCAAGCAACTGCAATTAGATTACACTAACAGACTGATGTCTCACAGTCAAAAAAGTTTTTTTTAAAATATTTAAACTACTGTTATAACAAATATGATTGGTGGCACTAGTTGGCAAGTGGGCCTGGCACACACGCTGGCAGGCGGGCTACTGCAATTAGATTACACTAGCAGACTGATGTTTCACAGTCAAAAAAGTTTTTATTTTAAATATTTACACTACTGTTATAACAAATATGATTGGTGGCACTAGTTGGCAAGTGGGCCTGGCACACACGCTGGCAGGCAGGCAACTGCAATTAGATTACACTAGCAGACCAATGTAAAAGTTTTTTTTAAATTTACACTAATGTTACACCAGATATGAGTGGTGGCAGTGACCAAGTAGGCACAGTATATGCTGTGAGCCTCACACACAGGCTGACAGGCAGGCAACTGCAATTAGATTACAAAAAAAAAAAAACGACTGAAGTTATAGCCCTAAAAAGGGCTTTTTGGGCTGAAGTTCTAGCCCTAAAAAGGGCTTTTTGGGGTGCTGTCCTTACAATAGAGATCAGATGAGTAGTGGACACTGAATACACTAGCCTAGCTATCAATTTCCCTATAAAATCACCAGCAGCAGCACTATCCCTCCTCTCACTAAGAATGCAGGATCATAATGAATCTAAAATGGCTGCTGCCCAGGAGCTGGGAGGGTCTGGGAGGGAGTGTCTGCTGCTGATTGGCTGAAATGTGTCTGCAGACTGTGAGATACAGGGTCAAAGTTTACTCAATGATGATGAATAGGGGGCGGATCGGACATCGCCTATGTTCGCCAGCCGCGGCGAATGCAAACAAGCTAAGATCGCCGGGAACTGTTCTTCAACGAACTGTTCGCGACATCACTATTTACCACCTCAGCCATGTTTTACTGGACACTTTTGAGTTACACATGTTGCAGGGTGTGCAGAAGGGAACATGTATTGTGCCTCGTGACAGCACACAAATAGTGATCCTGGACAGTACTATTCATGTTTCTCTCTACACACCCTGCAGCATGTGTAATTCATAGCTGTCCAGGAAAACATGGCTAAGGTGGCAACCCTAGCTGGAGTGCATTCTGTAGAACTCTAACTCTCTGACTTGTTTGCAACAAGCTCACTTCTATCCATGACCTCTTTATCTCCCGCTCCCTCAACCTTCTGGCTCTCACATATACTTGTCTCTCTCCTTTAAACACAGCATCCACTGCTGCATTGTCACATGGGGGTCTCCACTTCAGCCATACTCCTAGGTCTGGTAACAGACAAGGAGGTGGTGTAGTTATTTTACTTTCCTCTCATTGCACCTTTCAACAAATACAACCCATCTCTTACATTTTCCTCATTAGAAACCCACATGATTTGCTTTTTCTCTGCCCTCTCTATACATTTTGCAGTTATATACCACTTCCCCCCCCCCCCCGGCTCCTCAACTTAATTTCTAGATCACTTTGCTGTCCCTCATTCTTGGTAACTCAACATCCCTCTTGACAATCCCACTGCCTCCTCTGCAAAACAACCTCTGCAACTCACTTCCTCTTTCGGTCTGTCACAATAGACTGACTCTCCCGCTCACACAGATGGTCACTCCCTTGATCTGATCTTTAGCTATCGATGCACTCTCTCAAACTTCACAAACTCTCCTTTTCCTCTTTCTGACCATCATCTCCTCACTTGCAACATCTCATCCCTCTCTACAACTCTCCCTCCTTCTACCCCTCACACCAAACTTCACAGAAGCATTATGTCATTAGATCAACAACAGCTCACTAGTTCTCTTGAACCTCTCCTCTCATCCATCTCCTCCATTTCCTGCACTGACCAATCTATCTGCCACTATAATTCCACACTTACATCGGTCCTTGACAATCTGGCCCCTCCTACCATAGCTTGGAAACCACACACTCACCCTCAGCCCTAGCATACTCCTTTGACACAGTACCTACACAGATGTTCCCATACTGCTGAGCGGCAGTGGAGAAAATCTTGGAGATCAGCTGACTTTCTTCACTACAAGTTCATCTTGAACTCCTACTACTCTGCCGTTAATCTTTATAAGCAACACTAATTCTCTTCTCTTATCTCCACTTTTTCTTCAAACCCAAAAACGTCTGTTCTCCACTTTCAACACTCTTCTCTACCCACTCCCACCTCCTAATACAACTTCTCTGTCAGCTCAAGAATTTGCCAGCAACTTCAATAACAAAATCGATTCCATCAGAAACTAAAACAGCTTTTAACATGCTTCCAGCCTCTCACCCACTCAGAAGGTTGCAATTAAGCAAAACCCATGTAGCCATATATTAACTCTTTTGCCCCTGTTACTGAGGAAGAAGTTTCTGCATGTATACTGCGCTCTCACCTCACTACCTGTCCCCTCTATCTCATCACAGCTACTCCCCTCCCTCTCTTCTACCTTTTACCCCTATACTCACACACATTTTCAACCTTTTCCTCAGCACTGGTATATTTCCCTCATCTCTAAAACAAGCACTGGTCACACCTATCTTCAAAAAACCTTCTCTTGATCCAACCTCAAATCCAACTACCACCCTATTTCCCTACTCCCTCTTGCCTCAAAGCTTCTTGAAAAGCTAGTACATGCACGTCTTTCCCATTTCCTTACATTACACTCCTTCCTTGACCCACTGCAATCTGGATTTTGCCCCATCACTCCACAAAGAGAGCAATAGTTAAGGTTACCAAAGATCTACTTACAGCAAAATCAAAAGGCTACTTCTCACTGCTTATCCTCCTTAATCTGTCTTAAGCTTTTGATACTGTTGACCACCCTATTTTGTTCCAAACCCTCCAGTCTTCCTACCTGTCTAACCATACATTTAGTGTAACCTTCTATGGGGCTTCCTCTGCCCCATTATCACTTTATTTTGGGGTAACGCAAGGCTCTGTCCTCGGTCCACTTCTCTTCTCAATCTACACGTCATCACTAGGTTGCTTAATAAAGTCCCATGGTTTTCAATATCATTTGTATGCCGTCGGCACTCAAATCTACATCTCTGCTCCAGACCAATCTTCTTCCTTGCTAACCCGTTTCACTAACTGTCTTTCTCACATCTCTTCATGGATGTCCTCTCACTACCTTAAGCTAAATCTCTCCAAAACTGAGCTCCTAATTTTTCCCCCTTCTTCTAAAATCTCCACCCCCCATCTCTCTATAACTGTTGACAACTGCATCATTACCCCTACCCCACATGCCTGATGCCTTGGGGTCACATGTGACTCATATCTTTCTTTCACTCCTCACATTCAGGTATTGGCTAAATCCTGCCGCTTCCACCTTAAAAACAGCTCTAAAATTTGACATTTACTTACACAAGAAACAACTAAGATTTTAATCCACTCTCTTATCTTTTCCCGCCTTGACTACTGCAACTCCGTCCTCCCTAGCTGCCATCTAGCTCCTTTACAATCCATAATGAATGCATCTGCCAGGCTCATCTTCCTTACACGTCGCTCTTCATCTGCTGCACCTCTCTGCCAGTCCCATCACTGGCTTCCTCTTTCCTCCAGGTTTAAACACAAAATTCTGACTCTGACATACAAAGCCCTCAACCGTACTGCTTCCCTCTATATCTCAGACCTTGTCTCCAGATACTCTCCCTCCTGCCCCCTTTGCTCTGCTCATGAACTCCTCCTCTCTTGTTACCTCCCATTTACAGGACTTCTCCTGTTCAGGGATGCATACAACCTACACTAACTTTTGCTAATAACAGTTCTTCTACTCCATTGCTAGCCGCCATGAACCCCCTTAGAATGTAAGCCTAAGAGCCCAACTGCTTGCAGATCACCTTCACAAGAGCTGACTAAGACAGTGCGACTCTAGGCAGGGCCCTTTACCCATTTGATCCCTATAATTGCTACCTTGTATATTGCCTATGTTTATAGCACTGCAGAATCTGTTGGTGCTCTACAAATAACCAATAATAATAATAATATTGCACAGTCATTCCTTGATATGTCAGCAGATCATTTATATATGTCACTAATTGGCCTCAACATGCAAGAGGCTTTTTAAGAGGTGTGTCCCTGGACTGCAAAATGTAAATTTTGCTAAAAAAATAAATAAAAAAACATAAAAAAAAACCATGTATAGCATTTATTATTTCTGCAGATGGTTTGCAATGCAATGATTAATTTCTGGCTCATATATAAAAATGCTTTAATGTAACTTTAATAAGCAGAATTTTGAGTCAACTATTTGTCATTTAGGGGTTGGAAATATCCTATTGTGTAGCAACCCAGACTAGTAAGTGTTTTTTTTTTTATTATATGAATAGCTTTGGAAATATTTAACAGAAAGCCCTGTAACGCCTACACAGCAAGCCCCTACATTCATGTAACATTCAAATACGTCACAATTACAAATATTTACATAAGCAAAGTGCAAGTGTGTTTCTAAATTGCTGAGTTTGTAATTATTGTTTTGCTAGAAGCTCATGTTCGATGTGCGAGATATCATGTATTGAGCACCTCCACCAAATATAGGTGTAAATTGCCGGAGCACTCACAGCTGTGGCACATATAGGTGAAGCAATGCTCAATACATTTTGAACATTATCTTGCCTTTACAATGATGCTCCTTCACAATCTCACAAGCTTCTATGAATCTAGAGAAATAAAGGGAAATTAAACCCAATTTTTTTCTTTCATGATTCAGATGCAATTTTATGCAATTTACTAATTTCCTCCTATAATCAATTTTTTCTTAGTTCTCTTAGTATCTTTATTTGATCTTTGATACAGGTGCTGAACAAAAGAATGGTCTGGCTCCTAAGGTTACATTCCTGCTTTTCAAATAGATACCAAGAGAACTAAGAAAAATTGATAATAGGAGTAAATTAGAAAGTTGCTTAACTGCTCTATCTGAATCATGAAAGAAAAAAAAATTGGGTTTCATATCCCTTTAATGAGAAGATTTAAAAGTTGAAAAGTCAAATCTGCATTAGCTAACTTGTTTCAAATAAGATTTTTTCCCATAATCAAGTAGTTTTACTAGAAAGATAAGAGCAAAATATTAAAATGACAGAAAATACTTTTCTCACTTTAATCAGAAAAGTTTTCATTTAGCACATTTCTTACAAGAAGGGAGGTGGTCTGGGAATAAAATTGTTGCAATGGGTAATGTTAAAAATCCCTCCCCCCACAAATATGATAGGTGTAAGAGGGATAAGTAAAAAGAGATATTGGTAACTGGTTAACTAGATATTTTTATTTAAAAAATATTTAAAGCATTTATATTTGTAGGAATGCAAAAGAAATGATACAAATGTTTTTTTTTCTTCCTTGCATTCATATAAAAAGGAATGACAAATTACTCCCCACTCTCATTGGAATATTAAAGAATAGATTTATCAAGAAACTTTATTTATGCATTTGTTATTAATTACATTTATTATTATTATTATATTTGTATTGAGGTATTAGCATAGGTCACAAAAAATAACAATTATCAAATTGCATACAGCAAACATCTGCAGGGTAAAAAAGCATGTTCAACCTTACATACATATAAGTACAAGAAAATCGCCAATACAAAAATTTCAAATGATAATTGTCGCATAAAAAAGTCAGTGAATAAACAAATGATGTTCAATGTACACAAAACTGAACTAATGTGCTAAACAATGCTGACAAGTGATGAACCTCATTTTTTATTTTATTTTTAAAGAAAAAAAAAAACATTCTGGAATAATAATACTAATAGTATAAGCAAAGATAAGAATTTCCACTGTAGTCAGAAATAAACAAGGTGAGAAACTCTAGCTTAACCTTTTCACGCTGTTAGGACATTCCATGCCTTCCTAACAGTGCTGGGCTTTAACGTTGTTAGTACAACATGGAACAACCTACCATATATATGGCATCCTGCAGTTTCCCCCTTTGACAAAGGCAAGGATCAGCCTTGGGGGGGGGAGTGCCTAGCAGCATAGTCAGTCTCCCATAATCTGATCCAGGCCGTGAAATCATTTGATTGCATCGACAATTGTGTTCTTTCATTTTTACTAACAGTGTTTACTTCTGAACTATACTACAATAAAAATATGGATTGTCAGTGTAATCAGAAATAAACAGGATGTGGAAATAAACTATAATAAAAGTAGGTCAAAACCTCACTATAAGAGAAATATGTAAAATGAGGTAATAAACTATAGGAGAAATATATAGATAAATCAGAAACTTACTTCAAAAGATAACCCCTTTATTCAAAGACAACCACTCTCGGGTTGCTCCATAGCATTCTGTAAACCCAGGGGGTAGTAAAATGCAAGATGACTCTGTTATGGACTCTAAATATCAGTTTTACACACACTTTTATGTATATAGGCTGGTCCTTGTCTAGCAATAACAGGTGTGCCAGCTCTATATAACAAAGGAGAATGGCTAAATGGTTCATTGGCTGTAGTATTACCTTATTTCTTTTGACCGATATAAAATGACATAAAAACAGTATCACCTGCTTGACCATAAACTTAAGTCATACGTAACTGACATTTATGAGGCAGTAGAATCTTACACATGTGTGAACCAACTAGCAATATTTGCATGTGCTGCAATCTGGTATAAATATCAGAACGAATTGAGAAATATCTGTATTTGAGAATATATCTACTCCCTCTAGCAGCAATAGCCCCAGAGCCTACTAAACTGCAGATAGTAAAGACCCCTACAATATGTTCCTGTACCGTTTATGACTATATCCTAGGTGGTATAGAAAGAAGTGGGCCTGCCACCAGCAATCTATAAATGTAGAGATGACTGGATCTATTGAGATTCAAAAACTAAATACGATTAATATGGTATAACCCACCTATACTTTCTATCTTTTGTATGCCTATACAGGTTATAATATAATTTGTTATTGATTTAATTAAACTAAAAAACAACATTAAACCCCTGTCTCCACAATTCCCTGTAGCAATTTATACCCTAACCTTAACCTCCTCCACAGCACTAAACACTATAAACACTCCATCGCACTTAACCCTCTAACTACCAGGCACTCCACCTCATCTAAGCCCCTGACCCCTCCCCATTCCACTCAACACCCACTTAAGGACCCCCTACTTTAAGGACACCACACCCTAAGAGACCTCTCCACGGAGGGACTGCCCCACCATAAAGGATACCTACATTAAAGGACACACTCACTAAAAGACCTTTCCATTCTAACACTAATCTAAGCCCTTAGATTACTTAAACATTAAAAAGCTCCCTGAATTAATAACACGTCAAATGTCTACTCTGTTTAATGTCTCCTACTCCCATCAGAACAGGAGGGGTCCTCTGCGTCTGATCCCTTGCCAAATTCTGTCTCTTCTCAACCAGTTTCAGGTGGGTAGTAGGGGTGAAATGACCCAGCAGTAGTGGACCAACTCAACAGAGGGCCCTGGTGCAATAATTATGTTTGGACCGCAAAGGTAACTCAATAGTCAGCAATAGTTATAATATATATGCTGCTCTGTAAAATTATTTTGAGTATAGATAAACTGGCAAACTTCACTAATAAACGGTTCCCCTGCATTTGGATTGTACACATTCTGCACACACCTATATATAGACTCTAATACCACTGCACCTGTTGCACCAATCGTAGTTCCAGTGCAATTCCTGCTGGTTCATTTAATTCGGCAGTTAGAGGGTCAAGTGTGCTTGAGTTCACAATTAGGGGTTTAATAACTGCAGATGGGGATCAGTAGTAAAGTACAGTAGCAGGTCTGGTTATTTACATGTTATTTGTGCAACTTTTTAGTTTCGGAAAAGTTAAAGGGACACTGAACCCAAATGTTTTCTTTCGTGATGCATGACATTTTAAGCAACTTTCTAATTTACTCCTATCATCAAATTTTCTTCATTCTCTTGGTATCTTTATTTGAAATGTAAGAATGTAAGTTTAGATGCCGGCCCATTTTTGTGAACAACCTGGGTTGTTCTTGCTGATTGGTGGATAAATTCATCCACCAATAAAAAAGTGCTGTCCCGAGTTCTGAAACAAAAAAAAAAAAAAAAAAAAAAAAAAAACTTAGCGGCCTTTTTTTTTCAAATAAAGATAGCAAAGAAAAAATGATAATAGGAGTAAATTAGAAAGTTCCTTAAAATTGCATGCTCTACCTGAATCACAAAAGAAAAAATTTGGGTTCAGTGTCCCTTTAACCACTGCTCTGAGATTGCGGTAAGGATTGAAGGGTAAAAGGTGATAGCGCTAGCGCAATCGCAATTTTGCTCCACTTGTAATATCAGCGCAATTAAAAAGGCTGGCGAAAACCGCTTGCAAGTCACTTGTAATCTAGCCCTTGGTGTTCCTGGTTTTCCATTTCTTCCTACCTGCTTCTAGCCATTTATTTCCTGGTGTCGTCTGGCTCCCTGACCTCTAATTTTCCATTTTTGCTTTGATCTTGCTTTCTTCTTTTTTGCCTGGTGACTGAATGGACTGTGCAGGGTTTGACCTTGTCTTGGACTTTGACCCTCTTTTGTCTTCTCCATGTTAAATTGATGTATAGTGGACTAATTGTTGCTGACCTTGGCCTTCTTCTGACCTTGCCTGCTGACTTGTCCTTTGTACTACTTCTTTACAGATCTCCTGACTTGACCTTGGCTTCCTCCTGAGTCTGGTTTGGAACTCCCCTGGCACTTCTGCCACCTCTTGTGCCTACTACCTCTCTAGTAGACTTGTTCCACTATACGTTCCCTGGAAGAAGGGTGTACAGAAGAGAGTGCTAAATACCTGCAAGTGGATTCCTATTCCACAACGTTTAAGTAAATCTTACAAAGTAAAACATACATAATATGCATTTAATGCCCTTTCTATTAATAAAACATTAAGTCTAGGAATCTAATCCCTTTTTGCCACTAACAGAAATAAGGCCTGATTACTAGTGGAGCGCTATTTAGTAAGTAAGTAAACTTTTTGTGCATGTCGGGTTGTGCTTGTATTATGAGTTGAAAGTAAAAAGTTTGTGCTCTCACGCTAACCCGACAAGCACAAACAGCTTACTTTTAGCAAAATTTAAATATTGTGCGTTTCTGAATCTGTTTTAAAAAGCTTCAGCTTATCCTTTTTCTATGCAGACCCCCTCCCCAATAAAAAAAAGTATCTCTGATATATATACAAGAATGCATTATATTGCATTTTTAATAGTCCTAACAAATGTAGGTCTTTATTGAAAAATAATCATGGTGTCTTAAAGGCTATCCATGTGGCTTGTATAATCTGAGTTTTTAAAAAGGACAAGTTATAAAGGTAGTTTTGACAGCTATTTAGTAGAAATCTGTCATCTTCTATGGAATTCTTCAGTACTCTACAAAACCGCAGAAAAACAAATGCAAGTTCTATTTAGAATGCTTTGATAGTTAAATTATTTTAAATGAGATAATTCACTCTATTACTTACATATTTGTTAATATATACCATGAGTTACTGTATTTGTAAAATGTAGTTCATATGAATGGCCAGCAGATGGTAGACAGGGAATATAATTTCCAGAGCAGTGAAACAAAAACTGTATTATTCATGTGCAACTGAGATATGTGTGTATATATATATATATATATATATATATATATTGAAGTATATAGATATTTAAGAATATATATAATTTCAGTGTTTAGCTTCCTAATCAAATGCTAGAAAGCATGACAATTCAAAAATGTAACTGCCTAATTAAGTTATATATTGTATTATATTATATTATATTATTAACCCGTTAATGTCAGAAAGGTACCATGCACATTGCCTCTCTTAAGGGGCTTCTATGGATTCAATAGAGTGGGTTTTGCACACAGCAGAGAGACCACTGCAGAAAGAGTGTGGTCTCACCACTGTCGACAAGACCCACACTATTACACAGGGTAAGGTGGCTGTCGTTAAAGGCTTAACATTTGTGGGATCTGGATTTTCATTTTAAAAATGTCCATGCTTTTTAATTTTGAAATTATTAAATTAAATTCTGTCATTAAAACCTCTGGATACATTGTTTCCAATGCAGCAAAGGAGTCTGGATAAGATATGCAAATTAGGTTCACAATGAAGCACCTTTTTACTTCAAGTCTGCTTTTCAGCAGATTCCCTTAACGCCAAAGCATCGCTGTTCACACAGCTTATAAGCTTAGCTAGGGTTAGCGCAGTGATTCATAACCATCCCAGCACAGACTGTTTTGTAGTTATTGCTACTCATCAGCTGGTAGAAGGTTTGAATCACTGCTGGGTGAAGTTGATTTCGGGCAAAATCAACTGTCTAGATTTGTTAATGAACTACACAATGAGTTTTTTTTCTCTATATTTTGTGCGTAGTGGAGGATTTTAAACTCATATTTTACCTCCCCCTAATTTTAAATGTTGTTGTATTTTGCCCAAAATCAACTTCACTCAGCAGTGATTCAAACCTTCTAGATTTATTAATGAACTACACAATGAGTTTTTGTCCTCTCAAAATAACTCAACACACAGCCATTAATGTCTAAACCGTTGGCAACTAAAGTGAGTAAACCCTAAGTGGAAATGTCCAAATTGGGTCCAAAGTGTCAATATTTTGTGTGGCCACCATTATTTTTCAGCACTGCCTTAACCCTCTTGGACACAGAGTTCACCAGAGCTTCACAGGTTGCCACTGGAGTCCTCTACCACTCCTCCATGATGACATCTTGGAGCTGGTGGATGTTAGAGACCTTGAGCTCCCCCACCTTCCGTTTGAGGATTCCCCACAGATGCTCAATAGGGTTTAGGTCTGGAGACATGCTTGGCCACCTTTGCCCTCAGCTTCTTTAGCAAGGCAGTCGTCATCTTGGAGGTGTGTTTGGGGTCATTATCATGTTGGAATACTGCTCTGCGGCCCAGTCTCCGAAGGGAGGGGATCATGCTCTGCTTAAGTATGTCACAGTACATGTTGGCATTCATGGTTCCCTCAATGAACTGTAGTTCCTCAGTGCCGGCAGCACTCATGCAGGCCCAGACAATGACACTCCCACCACCATGCTTGACTGTAGGCAAGACACACTTGTCTTTGTACTCCTCACCTGGTTGCCGCCACACATGCTTGACACCATCTGAACGAAATAAGTTTATCTTGGTCTCATCGGACCACAGGACATGGTTCCAGTAATCCATGTCCTTAGTCTGCTTGTCTTCAGCAAACTGTTTGTGGGCTTTCTTGTGCATCATCTTTAGAAGAGGCTTCCTTCTAGGTTGACAGCCATGCATTCAAATTTGATGCAGTGTGCGGCGTATGGTCTGAGCACTGCCAGGCTGACCCCCCACCCCTTCAACCTCTGCAGCAATGCTGGCAGCACTCATATGTCTATTTACCAAAGACAACCTCTGGATATGACACAGAGCATGTGCACTCAACTTCTTTGGTCCACCATGGTGAGGCCTGTTCTGAGTGGAACCTGTCCTGTGAAACTGCTGTATGGTCTTTCCCACCTAGCTGCAGCTCAGTTTCAGGGTCTTGGCAATCTTCTTATAGCCTATGCCATCTTTATGTAGAGCAACAATTCTTTTTTTCAGATCCTCAGAGAGTTCTTTGCCATGAGGTGCCATGTTGCACTTCCAGTAACCATTATGGAAGAGTGTGAGAGCGATAACACCAAATTTAACACACATGCTCCCCATTCACACCTGAGACCTTGTAACACTAACAAGTCACATGACACCGGGGAGGGAAAATGGCTAATTGGGTTCAATTTGGACATTTCCACTTAGGGGTGTACTCAGTTTTGTTGCCAACGGTTTAGACATTAATAGCTGTGTGTTGAGTTATTTTGAGGGGACAGCAAATTCACACTGTTATACAGACTGTACACACTACTTTACATTGTAGCAACGTGTCATTTCTTCAGTGTTTCAATACAAAGAAATAGTGGCACCTCCACGGTCTTGCAATTAAAAATCTTCTTTATTCATAATAGAACAGCAGTTGGTATATACTGTCAAAACAGCTCAGGTTGAGATATCTTGGGTGATTGGGTCCCTGGGAATCACCCAAGATATCTCAACCTGAGCTGTTTTGACAGTATATACCAACTGCTGTTCTATTATGAATAAAGAAGATTTTTAATTGCAA